>NC_065596.1:451172-603276 GCF_024542745.1 Macaca thibetana thibetana
GTTTTGGGGTGGAGAGTTCTGTAAATATCTATCAGGTTCACTTGGTCCGGAGCTGAGTTCATGTCCTGAATATCTTTTTTTTTTTTTTTTCTTTTGAGACAGAGCCTTGCTCACTGCAACCTCCACCTCCAGGATTCAAGTGATTCTCCTGCCTGAGCATCCTGGGTAGCTGGGATTACAGGTGCATGCCACTATGCCTGGCTAATTTTTGTATTTTTAGTAGAGACGGGGTTACACCATGTTGGTCAGGCTGGTCTTGAACTCCTGACCTCATGATCCACCTGCCTTGGCCTTCCAAAGTGCTGGGATTACAGGTGTGAGCCACCGCACCCATCCCCTGAATATCTTTATTAATTTTCTTTCTCATTGATCTGTCTAATATTGATAGTGGGGTGGTGATGTCTCCTGGTATTATTGTGTGGAAGTCTAAGTTTCTTTGTAGGTCTCCAAGCAATTGTTTTATGAATCTGGGTGCTCCTGTATTGAGTGCATATATATTTAGGATAGTTAGGATTTCTTGTTAAATTGATTCCCTTACCATTATGTTATGCCCTTCTTTGCTATTTTTTGATCTTTGCTGGTTTAAAGCTTGTTTTGTAGGAAACTAGGGTTGCAACCTCTGCTTTTTTTCTGCTTTCCATTTGCTTGGTAAATTTTTCCTCATCTTTTTTATTTTGAGGATAAGTGTGTCTTTGCATGTGAAATGAGTCTAGGCCTTGTGATGATGAATTATCTCAGCATTTGCTTATCTGAAAAGGATTTTATTACTCTTTTGCTTACGAAGCTTAGTTTGGCTGGATAAAAGTTCTCGGTTGAAAATTATTTTATTCCATAATGTTGAATGTTGGCCCCCACTTTCTTCTGCTTGTAGGGTTTCAGCTGAGAGATCTGCTTTTAGTCTGATGGGCTTCCCTTTGTAAACGACCTGACCTTTCTCTCTGGCTGCCCTTAACATTTCTTTCTTCATTTCGATCTTGGAGAATCTGATGATTATGTGTCTTGGGGTTGATCTTCTCATAAAGTATCTTACTGAGGTTCTCTGTATGTTCTGAATTTGAACGTTGGCCTGTCTTGCTAGGTTGGGGAATTTCTCCTGGATGATCTCCTGAAGTGTGTTTTCCAACTGGGTTTCATTCTCCCTGTCTCTTTCAGGAACTTCAGTCAGTCATAGGTTTGGTCTTTTTTTCTTTTTCTTTTTTTGTAGATGGAGTTTCACTCTTGTTGCCCAGGCTGGAGTGCAATAGCATGATCTCAGCTCACTGCAACCTCTACCTCCTGGGTTCAAGTGATTCTCCTGCCTCAGCCTCCCGAGTAGCTGGGACTACAGGTGTGCACCACCACACCCAGCTAATTTTTTTGTATTTTTAGAAGAGACAGGATTTCACCATGTTGGTCAGGGTGGTCTCAAACTCCCAACCTCAGGTGATTCGCCCGCCTTGGCCTCTCAAAGTGCTGGTATTACAGGCATGAGCCACTGCACCCAGCCGGGTTAGTCTTTTTACATGGTCCCACAGTTCTCAAAGGTTTTGTTCATTCCTTTTTTATCTTTTTTCTCTAATCTTGTCTGCCTACCTTATTTCAGCAAGATAGTCTTTAAGCTTTGATATTCTTTCTTCTGCTTGATTGCTTTGGCTACTGATACCTGTGTATGCTTCACAAATTTCTCATGCTGTGTTTTTCAGCTCCATTAGGTTATTTATGTTTCTCTCTAAACTGGTTATTCTAGTTAGCAACTCCTGTAATCTTTTACCGTGGTTCTTAGCTTCTTTGCATTGGGTTAGAACATGCTTCTTTACCTCCTTGAAGTTTATTACCTACCTTCTGAAGACTACTTCCGTCAATTTATCAATCTTTTTCTCTGTTCAGATCTGTGCCCTTGCTGGAGAGGTGTTGTGATCATTTGGAGAAGAAGCACTTTGGCCTTTTGTGTGTTCAGCATTTTTTGATTGATTCTTTCTCATCTTCATGAGTTTGTCCGGTTTTGATCTTTGAGGCTGCTGACCCTTGGATGAAGTTTTTGTCGGGACTTTTTTTGCTGATGTTGTTGCTGTTACCTTCTGTTTGTTTTTCTTTCAATAGTCAGGTTCCTCTTCTGTAGAGCTGCTGTGTTTTGTTGGGGGTTCACTTCAGGCCTATTCGTCCAGGTCACTCCTGCTAGAGAACAGCAAAGATAGATGCCTCCTCCTTCCTCTGGCATTTCTGATCTTGAGGGACAGCGACCTAATATCAGTAGGAACGCTCCTGTATAAAGTATCTGGAGACCCCTATTGGGGGTCTCACACAGTTGAGGGCATGGGAACCAGGAACCATTTAAGGAAGCATTTTGGCTGTCCCTCGGTGGAGGGGGTGTGCTGTGCTGAGGGGAAACCCACTTGTCTGGGCTGCCTGGATTCTGGCAACCTCTCCCCATAGCGGGTCAGGCCCAGGAAGATCAAGGTTCTGTCCCTGAGCTCCCAGCTGGATTTGTTGGAGCTTCTGCAGGGAGGCCCCACTCAGCGAGAAGGGATGGATTGAGGTCTGGCCTAAAGACGCAGTCTGGCCATTGTCTGCAGCAGCTGCTGTGCTGTGCTGTGGGGAATACCTCTTGGGACCAAGTTGTCTAAACTCCCTGGCTCCAACAGGGGAATAGCATGGCCTGCAGCTAGAGTGATGACTGCCACCCTCCCCTGCACCCAGGGGCTTAGTGTCTTTGGTAGCTAGCAGCTGCAGTGATGGCTGTTGCCCCTCCCCCAGGGAGTTCAGATGGCTTAGACAGCAGGCAGCCACAGTATGTAGCCCAGTCTGGTCTCAAACTCCTGGGCTCAAGTAATCCGCCCACCTCAGCCTCCCAAAATGCTGGAATTACAGGCGTGAGCCATCACATCCACACTGAGGTTTTATTTTTTTTATCAAAATATAAAAAAGAGCATTGACATTCATTAATAGAATCCAAGAGAATATTATGCAAATTTAAAAAGTAATTTCAAAAGCAAATACTAAAATCGAAAGCAAATTAAAATAAATAAAAAAATAACTAAATATTGTATAGATAATATGACCAGAAAGAGAAACATTTAGTTTTCATGACTTCGAAGTGAAGTTTACCAATGGGATATTTTTAGTGGAGAAGATTCTATTTCCATAAGAAATTCAAAATGAGATAATTTCCAGCTTTTAGAAACTGATGCAAAATATATAAATATAGAAAGACTCTAAGATATGTAGCACTACTTGACGTAAAAACTGGGCAAACTCAGCAAAAGGAAATTTTTTTTTTTTTTTTTTTGAGACGGAGTTTTGCTCTTATCTGCCAGGCTGGAGTGCGGTGGCACGATCTTGGCTCACTGCAACTCTGCCTCCCATGTTCAAGCAATTCTCCTCCCTCAGTCTCCCAAGTAGCTAGGATTACAGGCACCCACCACCATGCCCAGCTAATTTTTTGTATTTTTAGTAGAGACAGGGTTTCACCGTGTCAGCCAGGATGGTCTCAAACTCCTGACCTCAGGTTATCCGCCTGCCTCAGCCTCCCAAAGTACTGTGATTACAGGTGTGAGCCACCGCACCCGGCAGCAAAAGGAAATTTAAAGTTAATCTCAAGTGTCAGAATAGATACAGAAGTTCTAATAATATAATATTAAATGGAATCCAGAATTTTATTAAAAATAATATGTTGTATATTTATGCATTGTTATTAAACTGTAAATGCAATTAAACATAAAAAATCTTTTTTTTAATTTAATTACATAAAAGGTTAAAAAGTGAGCTAGGTGTGGTAGCTCACACCTGTAATCCCAGCACTTTGGGAGGCTGAGGCAGGCGGATCACCTGAGGTCAGAAGTTCAAGAACAGCTTGGCTAACATGGTCAAACCTGGTCTCTACTAAAAATACAAAATTAGCTGGGCATGGTGGTGCATGCCTGTAATAGCAGCTCCTCAGGAGGCTGAGGCAGGAGAATCGCTTGAACCCAGGAGGCAGAGGTTACAGTGAGCCGAGATCGTGCCATTGCACTCCAGCATGGGTGACAAGAGTAAGACTCCATCTCAAAAAAAGAAAAAAAAGAAAAAAAAGGCTGGGCGAGGTGGCTGAAGCCTGTAATCCCAGCACTTTGGGAGGCCAAGGTGGGTGGATCTCGACGGCAGGAGATGGAGACCATCCCGGCTAACATGGTGAAACCCCGTTTCTACTAAAAATACAAAAAATTAAGCCGGGCGCGGTGGCTCAAGCCTGTAATTCCAGCACTTTGGGAGGCCGAGACGGACGGATCACGAGGTCAGGAGATCAAGACCAATCCCGGCTAACACGGTGAAACCCCGTCTCTACTAAAAAATACAAAAAACTAGCCAGGCAAGGTGGCGGGCGCCTGTAGTTCCAGCTACTCGGGAGGCTGAGGCAGGAGAATGGCGTAAACCCGGGAGGCGGAGCTTGCAGTGAGCTGAGATTCGGCCACTGCACTCCAGCCTGGGCGATAGAGCGAGACTCCGTCTCAAAAAAAAAAAACAAAAACAAAAACAAAAAATACAAAAAATTAGCCGGGTGTGGCGGCGTGTGCCTGTAGTCCCAGCTGCTGAGGAGGCTGAGGAAGGAGAATGGCGTGAACCCAGGAGGCAGAGCTTGCAGTGGGCCGAGATTGCGCCACTGCACTCCAGCCTGGGTGACAGAGGGAGACTCCGTCTCAAAAAAAAAAAAAAAAAAAAAAAACCAAAGTGACCATTCTCTGTGATTGTGAAAGCAGCATTGTCTAAACAGATGTGAATTTGCATCTACATTTATCTACACATAAATTTATATAGTGTCTGTCTGTGTGTTCTTCATCCATCCATTTAATGTATAAAAAGGATGGATTTAAAATAGAGAGTGATTTTAAAAAGCATTTGAAATGTATTATCAAAGTTAGTTTATTATATTGTCTAGATATGTATATGTTCTCTCACAAAATATAAAATAAGATTATTGTATCAACTCTTCCAGATAATTTAATAAAATATTTTAAAACTATGTGGCTGGCCTGGCCCAGTGGCTCACGCCTGTAATCCCAGCACTTTGGGAGGCCGAGGCGGGTGGATCACAAGGTCAGGAGATTGAGAACATCCTGGCTAACACAGTGAAACTCTGTCTCTACTAAAAATACAAAAAATTAGCCGGGCATGGTGGCGGGCGCCTGTAGTCCCAGTTACTCGGGAGACTGAGGCAAGAGAATGGCGTGAACCCAGGAGGCGGAGCTTGCAGTGAGCTGAGATTGCCCCACTGCACTCCAGCCTGGGCAACAGAACGAGATTCCGTCTCAAAAAAAAAAAAAGCTGCGTGGCTAAGATTATTAGCTGAAAATGGGAAAGAATATATTTATTTGCACAAATAATAAAAATGCTACTTAAACTGAATATAAAATATAAAAATATGACTGAAAAAGGCAAATAATGTACATTATCTAAAAAATGTGCTACAAGAGTTATGCAGCATACAGGAATCATATGTAAATATCAACTATTTATATGTATTTTTTGAGACAGGATCTCACTCTATCAGTTAGGCTGGAGTGCTGGGGTTTGATGGTGGCAGGAGCAACCACACCTTATCTAGCTATAGACATTTTAAATAATTCCAGTGTGAAATACTAAATATAATTCAAAATGTATTCTCCTTATATGCAGTGAGGTGAACAGTTTCAAGATCTAAACGATGAGTGAAAAAGAATTCCAACAACCTGTGGCATGATAATGCAAATAGTTCACGTGTGCAGCACTCTCGCTGTGCCAGCCTATGTTTAGAAGCATTTTAGATATTTTTGCGCATTAAATTATCATCAGAAATAACTCCTTCAGGTAAGTTTAATTATTCCCCATGTCACAGATAAAAAAGGTGACCGAATGGAAAAATATTCAGGGACGTATCCAAGGTCACCCAGATACGGAGTGAGCTAAGGTGTGCTCTGACCTCCTCTCTGCTTCCCTGGCACAGACAGTGCCATTGTTCATTGATTAAACAACTCTCACTGAGCACCTGCCATGGGTTGAGCGCTGTGCCTGGTACTGGGAACATAGTGGTGAACTAGACACAGCTCCCAGGAGCAAACGCTAAAGAAGTGAACAACAAACAGCAAGATTATTGCAGAGGCCAAGTTGCCAAGACATGCTGCTGCTATAAAGGATGGGCGTGCATAGGGCTATTGGGGGTGGGTTCTAGTTGGAAGGAGGAGGGTGGAGTAAACCTCCCCTGGAACAGCTGAGCCCAGACTGGAGGCTCCTGTCAGTGTGAGAATGTGGTTAGAGTCTGTCTCAGTTTCTTTCTATGCATCCCCTAAAATCTTTGGAATGTCTGAAATGAGAAGTGTCTTTTCCATGTAGGCACTGATCCTCACATACATTAGAGAACAGAACTCTTGCTGTGCCCATGGCCAGGGAAAGGGGAACAATATCTCTCTACCTCGCGGGTGTTAGAGCACTTTGTCCTGCCAGGACACTCACCCTCGCCCCCACAAGGTACAGATGGCAACCAGGGTGCCGCATACCATCCACTGGCACGCCCAAAGGATGCTGAGTCCTGTAGGGGCCGTTGGCCTGAATAATGTTTCCTAGTCACAGAGTCTTTCTGATTTTCTCACTCACTGGCCCCGTGCCTCAGTTTCCCTCACTGTGGCACAAAGTCAACATCCCATTCCGCATGCTAGGTGACCCAGAGAGGTCACCACAGCCCATTAAATGGCTATAGCATATGAAAGTGGGAAATGAGAATCCCTCCCTGCTCTGGGTCTTTTGCCCCAGGACAGAAGTTTATGAGGCCAGCTACCTGGAGAGGGCCACATCTCCTGCCTTGGGAACGTTGTTTCCAAATCGAGGTCACTACAGTTAAGGACCCCCAATGCACAGGAGTGGGATGGGGTAAAGCAACACCGCATTACAAGAGCCTTGGATCCACCCTGAAGAGTGAGAATCAAATTTAGACTCCTGTCTGAAGCTGACCATTCCGAAGAATTAGGATTTGGGGATGAGACAATGCTCTTGGTTCAGGAAACAAGATTTTCTGGTGCTCGACTCTGTAGCTGTCCTGGGGACTTGTTTCCAACTATGTGCTTTAACTGAACCTAAGGGGATGGGGAACCCGGAAGGAACTCTGAAGCCAAGGGTGAGAGTCCTGCCTTCTGCCTCCCAAACTCCCTCCCCATTGCTGGACATTGGGCGGCAAAGTTTCTTTACAAAGAAGAAAAAATATCCAGAGACCAGGAAGGCTAATAAATGCTTACCAGGATTATCCAGCCTAACCATCACAACAGTCCTGCCACATTCGTCCTCTGGGACAGGTGAGGAAACTGAAGTTGGAGGAGGGCACCTGGAGCCTGGTCGGGCAACGGGAAGCCTGGAGCCCCAGAGGTCCCAGAATTTACCGCCCTCCAACCCCCTCTCTCCCTACCGGCCCCAGGAGGCTTCATTCCCAGCTCAATCACTTGTCAATCACTCAGACTCTCTGGGCCTCCAGCCCTCCCTGAAGCCCCCGCACTCATCAGGTGACGGCCTCCCTGTGGGTGGCTGCCAGGCTGGGGATGGGGGGTGTCTGTGCTTTCCTCGCCCAAGCTGAGAGTGGCCTCTTCCCAAGGGGTGGGCTTCCTCCTTGGTTGGCAGCCAGGAGTCTGGAGTGCAGGTGCCAGGCAGGCAGCACTGGGAGCGATCTGCGACTTGGCTGGAGGCAGAAGGAGCAGCCCCTCGGGGACCAGAGCGCCTTTGCAAGGTGGGCTCGCCGCACACTGCTCCTCTTCTGTGGCCCCGGGACCCCTCCTAGAAGACCCTCCCCATCTCAGGGGACCTTGACCGCCAGCAGCCCCACACCTGCTACCTCTGCCTAGCATTGGGTGCTCCCCTCTAGGGGCAGATGGATCCCTTAGCCCAGCGGGCTTGACAGCAGGGTGGGGACAGTGGGGAGTCCAGAGAGTGTCACCGCCTTCTGCTGGCAACCGCCAGGCAGGGGCTGGGCTCAGCTGACACCCTACATCCGCCCTCCAGATTCTGTTCTCTGACTTCGGCGAATCTGGCCAAGACATAGGGGTCTGCGGCCTGGACTGTGGACGCCCCTGGGCCGGGCTTCCCGCGGGGGCCTCGCACTTGGGTAGGGCCCTGCGGCTCCAGGCGCCACACACACCAATGCGCCCGCTCTGGCTGTGAATTTCAGGGAGGGGCGGCAGCAGAGCCCGGGGGCTGGCTGCGTGGGGACTATCACCCGCCAGCGCCTTTTGCCACCCAGGCGCCCTTTCCAGTCCCTGCGTCGCCTGCAGGGCCGCCCCTCCTCCGCCAGCTGGTTCCTCCCCACTCGCCGCTCTCACGCCCCCCCGCGGCTCCGTGTCCCGGGCTCCAAGGCGAGGCCGCCCACGACTGCCACTGGCAGGGACAGCGGGGGCAAATTTCCCAGAGCGGGAAGCCGGCCCCAGCCAGCCCCACTGCAGGGATGGCTCCTAATTCGAGCCCCCGACACCCCAGCCCCGTCCGTCCAGCCCGCACCCTTCGTGGCTCGCTGCCCGCCCGCCCCGCATCCGCTGGGTCCCTCGGACTAGGGCCTCCTGAAGGGCGGGCGCAGCCCAGCGCCACCGAGCCGGGCCTGAGCCCAAACCCTAAACCCAGACCACAGGAACCCCGCCCTCTAGGAACCAGGACTGGCCCTCCTGGCGGGTAGTTGGGAACCTGGGTGTGTATCTGTAGAAACAATTGGTCAAAAGTGGCTTTTTGTTTTCCCAAAGGTAAAGACTCCTTTGTAATTATCTATTTTCTTCTTATTTACTTAAAACGGATAGAATCTCATTATTCAGATGTCCCCATAATTGCGTCAGTGAATTTGAGTACACTTTTTAAAGTTTTTCTTAGTTTGACTGGTCCTTTTGTTTGTTTCTATTTTAAGAAGAATTTTAAATTCTACCTAAAATTAGTAAAGTGAACTCCAAAGTATCTGAGACAGGTCTCAATTTAGAAAATTTATTTTGCCAAGATTAAGGACATACCTGTGACACAGCCTCAGGAGGTCGCGACAACGCGTGCCCAAGGTGATTGGGGCACAGCTTGTTTTTGTACTTTTTTTTTTTTTTTTTTTGAGACGGAGTTTCGCCGTTGTTGCCCAGGCTGAGGTGCAGTGGTGCGATCTCTGCTCACTGCAACTTCTGCCTCCCAGGTTCAAGCAATTCTCCTGCCTCAGCCTCCCGAGTAGCTGGGACTACAGGCGCCCGCCACCACGCCCAGCTAATTTTTTGTGTTTTTAGTAGAGACGGGGTTTCACCGTGTTAGCCGGGATGGTCTCCATCTCCTGACCTCGTGATCCACCCGCCTCGGCCTCCCAAAGTGCTGGGATTACAGGAGTGAGCCGCCGTGCCCGGCCCTGATTTTATACATTTTAGGAGACAGGAAACATCAGTCAATATATGGAAGATGTACATTGTCCAAGAAGGTGGGAGAACTCTAAGCGGGGCGGGAGCTTCCAGGTCATAGGTAGATAAAGGACTAATGGTTGCAATTTTTCTGAGATTCCGATTAGCCTTTTACTGGGGTGTTTCCAGGTCTGTCTTTCCTAAGCTTACCCAAGAGAAACTTGACACCAAGTTTGTATAATTTTAATCTATTTTTGCCAAATTTTTGTCTATTTCATAACATACAACAACAGGTAATTTAACCAAAACCCTTATGGTTTTCTAGCACAATTATATTATAAGCTACACATATATTCTTAGCAAGGTAAAAGCAATAGAAACAATGATGATAAAATAACAACTTTTCTGTGCATGAATAGCCCTTCAGCTGGTGATATCACACAGCCCACTGTTGAGGTTCCGAATCCCACACCCAAAGGCAGTCAAACGATGGAAAATTGACTTGCACACATAGATCTGATTTACAGGTTGGTTGTTGACTCTCACACCATGATTCAGCAAACCTGTAAGGTTGTGACTTTACTGAAAAGACAAAGTTTGCAGGAAGAATAGAGGCTCTGATGCAGTCCACTGTTGAGATTGTGACTCGGGTACTCAGACTCAACATTCAGGAGGTGTTGACCCTCATACCTAGAACTGGGACGTGTGTGGAATTATTATTATTTTCCTTGTTTTTTTTTTTTTTTTTGAGATGGAGTCTTGCTCTGTCGACCAGGTTGGAGTGCGGTGGCGTGATCTTGGTTCACTGCAATCTCCACCTCCTGCATTCAAGCAATTCTCCCTTCTCAGCCTCCAGAGTAACTGGGATTACAGGCATGAACCACAATGCCCAGCTAATTTTCGTATTTTTAGTGGAGACAGGGTTTCGTCATATTGGCCAGGCTGGTCTTGAACTCCTGACCTTAGGTGATCTGCCTGCCTCAGCCTCCCAGAGTGCTGGAATTATAGGTGTGAGCCACCACACCTGGCCATGTGTGGAATTATTAATCTCACTGCTGAATTTTCCTGCAGATATTATTGTGACATATGCCTCTCCAAGCACCTGAGTGATTTACTCTCCTGTGAGGTCTTAGCTGACAGATTGGATTGTGGCATATTGCTGCATCTGGCGCCTAGGTGATGGGACACTATTCGCCTGCCTTGGCACTACCTACTTGGGGCTTTGTGAATATGTCTGTGCTCATAACTAAGGTGATCTGATTCTCTTCTCTTACCTAGTCTCTGCTCACATGGGAGATAGTGACATATTGCTGGGCCCAATACCAAAGCGACATTACTCTTTGACCTTGACCGTCTTCTCAGAAAACATTGTGACATATTGTTGGGCCCACCACCAACATGATGTGAGTCTCCTGCATGGTCCTTGACCACAGAGATCATCCTGACATATCTCTGAAAGCTCAAAACTATTTGAAGCGATTATCTTGTTATGCCTGCTCTTTGCCCATAGGAGAGAATGTAACATTTCTGTGGGCCCAGCACCTAGTTGATATAAGTGTGCCTAGGCCATGCCTACAAAAGGAAGAATGACTTACCCATGGGTCCAGCACACAGGTGATTCCATTCTACTGCCTTGATTCTTGCCCACAAGAATCATTGTTACATATTTTTGGGCTCTCCCCCTGGATGATGTAAGACTCTTTTTCTTCCTGGGTCCTTTCCACAAAGAAGATTGTGACATCTCACTTGACCCAGCACCTACATGATGTGACTCTCATCTGATGCCTTGGCCCTTCCCACTGTACTGATTGTGACATATAGCTGGGCACAGCTTCTAGGTTATATGACTCTTCTCTTCTTCCTGAGTCCTGCCCACAGGGGGCATTGTGACATATCTCTAAACACTTCACCTAGATAACGGGACTCCTTCATCTGGGTCCTCCCCAAAGAGCCTATTGTGACATGTTTGGATCAAGCACCTAGGAGATGTTTCTCTTTTCTCCTACCTGTTACCTGTTACTGGCAGTGAATCCGTATGGGTACAGGTCTGCAGCAACCTCAATTCTTACCTCCTCAGAAGAAAAGAACTCAAGTGAGGGGCATAAGGCAGAAGGAGAGACCAAGGTAAGTAATAGAGCAGGAGTGAAAGTTTATTAGAACAGGAACAAAAGGAAAAAAAGTACACTTGGAAGAGGACCAAGTGGACGACTTAAAAGGCAAGTGCACGGTTTGACCTTTGGAGCTGGGGTTTTTATGTCGGCATACTTCTGGAGTCTTGCATTACTTCTCCCCAGTCACCCACCTCCTGAGATCTTTTTTTTTTTTTTCCCTCCTGAGATCTTATTGGGAAGCAGCTGATCACCAGTTTCAGCTGTTTTCTATCTATTAAGAGACTGCCTTTCACTAGCGCCAGCTGTGCTGTAACCAATTATTACTTTAGAGGGACAGCTAACAACTGCCTCACCTGACCATCACCTGATCATTGACTGACGCTCCTGGTGTGTGTGGGGGGACCTCACTTGCCCTGTTCATACCTGACTAGCTACCTACTGTAACACTGCATGCATTGCGTTTGTGACATATAACAGTGTCCAATACCTAGGTGAAGTGACTGCTGCATGGGCCCTGCCCAACGGGGATATTGTGATATATCTTTACATTCATGATTTAGGTGATTTGCCTTTCTCTTCCTGCCAGACCCCTGCCAAAATGTGGGATGGTGACATATCACTGGGCCTAATGCCTAGGTAATGTGACTCTCGTCTTTTGCATGGGCCCCACGTATTCTGAGTACTGTGACATATCACTGGGCCAAACACCTAGAATATGGGAGGTGCTGGCCTGTGTACTGTAAACAGAACTTTAGCCCTACCACTCTCAAGAACCTCATGACATATCTCCGCATTTATCATCCAGGAGATGTGACTCTCCCCTGCTGCCTTCAGCTTCCCCACAGGGAAGATTGTGACATAACACTGACCCAGTAACAGGATGATGTGTTTCCTTTTCCTGGGCCTTGCTCACAGGGACCAGTGTGACATACCACTAGACCCAGCACCCAGGTGCTGTGACTCTGCTGCCTGTGCCCTGCTTTCAGAACAGGATCGTAAAATATACCTGGCCGAGTACCCAGTGATGTGACTCTTCTCCCGGGTTCCTGCCATCAGAGAAGATTGTGAAAAATCCCTGACCTACCATCAAAGTGATGTGACTCTCCTGCTCACTCTCTATCCACATGTGGGATTGAGAAGTATATCTTCATTCACAGGCATACCCAGCCAGCAATGAGGACTGTCATTCTCACAAATAGACAAAGACTTTTGGTTTGGTCCTAAGTGTCACATGTGGATGCAGTCCCCAGTCGAAATTGTGACTGTTATATTTGGATCTGGCCACAGGTGGCCAGATCACAGACACGGTGAGAACTCTCATACCTGGATCTAGCCAATAAGAGAGATGTTAGCTCTCATTCCTGGGCTTAGGACAATGGGTAAGATCATGAGTTTATACCAGCACATAGATCCAAGAGTGGGTTGTGGCTCTCAGGCATACCATCTAAAGCCCTCGGATGACACAAAGAGTGTGGTAACAGGGCCCACTGCACAGGTGAGATAGTGACTATGGTATGCACGCCCAGTTCACAGTAAGAATTTTCACCCTCTTAAATAGCCACAGCCCACTGTTGAGGTTTTGAATCTCAAACGCGAAGGAGCTGAAAGTTAGAATTGTGACTCTCATATGAGGATCAGGTCCACAGATGAGATAGTGAACCTTGGACCAAGATTCAACACACCTGTGAGGCTGTGACTCTTCTACCAGGACACAGTCTAAGAACTGAGGCTCTCATGCACAAATCCAGTCTATCACTGAGATTCTGACTTGCATACTGAGACCCAACACTCAAGATCTTGACTATCATCCCTAGAGCTGGATGTGTTTGGGATTGTTTATCTCATCCCTGAATCTTTCTACAGGTGTGATTGTGGCATATGTTTTTGCCCATACCCTGAGTGATTTTAGTTTCCTGCCTGAGCCCAGCCCACAGATGGAACTGCAACATATACCGAGGCCAAGCACCAAGGTAATATGACTCTTCTCATCTGCCTGAACCTGTCACTTAGAAGTAATTGTGACATATTTCTGAATACCGACAGGAAAGATTGTGTCATATCACTGAGCCCAGCACCTAGGTGATGTGCTGCTTCTGCCGTAGTTCTCCCCACATAAAACATTGTGACATATTTCTGGGCCAATTACGTAAGTTAAATGAGTCTTTGCTTATGCCTGGATCTCGCCCTCAGAAGAACTTATAACATGTTGCTGGACCCAGCACCTAGGTAATTTGAGTCTTCTCTGCTGCCTGGCCCCTGCCAACAGAAGGGATTTTAAACTATTGTTTAACCTACCACATACATTTTATGACTCACTTCTTTTGCTAAGCCCTGCTAACCATGGGAATTACAACATATTGCTGAAACCAGAATAATGCGACAATCCTCTCTTGCCTGGGCATTGCCCACAGTGGGTGTTGTTACATATTACTGGGCTCATCTTCTAAGTAATGTGACTGTCCTCTTCTGCTTGGGAACTGCCAACATGAAAGATTGTGACATATCACTAGGCCCAGATCCCAGTTGATGTGACTGTCTTTTTTTCTTGATCCCACTCATAGTGCAGATTGACATATTCCTGTCCTAGCATCCAAGTGATGTGACTCTTCTGCCTGGTTCCTACCTACAGGTGGGATTGTGACATACACCTGGCACCTGCTCACTGGAGCAATGATGACAGTCATACTTCAACCCACAAAACAGAAGAAATATTGATTCTCTCTGGTAGACTTACGGCAACAGGTAAAGTCTTCGTCTGTTACTTGTATGAAGGTCAGAGAAAATTACAATACTCATGCAAATTGTATAAAGTTTTCAATTGTTGCAAAGAGTGTCATAACAAAGCCCAGCACACAGGTGAAATTTTGACTCTCAAATGCACACCCAGCCAATAGTTAGAATTTTTATCCACACACAAGTTTTTAGCCCACAGTTAAGATCCCATATCTCACATGTAATGCAGTTCACAGTTGGAATTGTGACTGGTATATGTGGATCTAGCCACACATAGGATGGTGACTCACTTCTGAACCCAGCTGACAGGTGCAAGAATGACTCTAATACCTGGATGCAGCAAATTCGAGAGAGGTTGACTCTAATACCTGTGCTTAGGGCAACGGTACAATCATGGATCACACCAGCACAAGAGTCTCAGAGCAGATTGTGACTCTCAGGAATATTATACAAAGCCTTTGAGTGGTACACGGAGTGTCATAACAGTACCAATCACGGAGGTGAGATTGTGATTCTTACATGCACACCCACCCAAAAGTAAAAGTTGTCACCACATGGACACTGCTCACCTTAAGGTTCTGAGTCTTACACTAAGAGGCAGTTGAAAGTTAAAATTGGCCGGGCGCGGTGGCTCAAGCTTGTAATCCCAGCACTTTGGGAGGCCGAGACGGGTGGATCACGAGGTCAGGAGATCGAGACCATCCTGGCTAACGCGGTGAAACCCCGTCTCTACTAAAAATACAAAAAACTAGCCGGGTGAGGTGGCGGGCGCCTGTAGTCCCAGCTACTCGGGAGGCTGAGGCAGGAGAATGGCGTAAACCCGGGAGGCGGAGCTTGCAGTGAGCTGAGATCTGGCCACTGCACTCCAGCCTGGGCGGCAGAGCGAGACTCCGTCTCAAAAAAAAAAAAAAAAAAAAAAAAAAAAAAAAGAAAGTTAAAATTGTGAGTCTCATACATGGATCCCACTCACAGGTAGGGTGGTGACTCTTGGGAAAGAATTCAACATGCCCTTGAGCCTGTGACTTTCATACCAGGGCACAGTCCTTGGGTGGGATCGGGACTCTCACGCACGGATCCAATATATCATTGAAATGGTGAGTCATGTACTTGCACATAACGCACAGGAGATGTTGACTCTCATGCCTAAAGCTGGGACGTGTGCAGAATTGTAAATCTAACCACAGGACCTTCTTGCATATGTTATTTTTACATACCCATTTGCCTAGCATTTGAGTAATTCCACTCGTCTGTGTAGGCCAAGCCCTTAGATGGTGTTGTGACATGAATTGAGTCAAGAATCTAGGTGATGTAACTCTCCTTCCTGGGTGCTGCCCTCAAAGAAGATTTTGACATATTGCTGGGCCCAGCATATTAGTGGTGTGAATCTTTTCTCCTGCCTGGTTACTACACACTGGGAGCATTGTGGCATATCACTGGGCCCAACACCAGGTGATATGACTCTCCTACCATGTCTGGCCCCTGTCCACCTTAAGGATTGTGATGTATCAGTGGGCCCAGCACCCAGGTGAAGTGAATATCCTCTCCTGTTTGGCTTCTGCATACAGGGGGCATGGTGACATATTGCGGTGCCCAACATTATGATAATGTGATTTTACTGCATGGGCAGTGTTCACAGGACGGTATTGTGACATATAACTAGACCCAGCACCTAGATAATGTGACTCTCCTCTCCTGCCCAGGTCCTGCTTATAGAGCAAATTATGACATATTGCTGAGTCTAGCACCTAGGTGATGTGACTCTCCTGCCTTAGCCTTGCTCACAGGGGACTTTTCGACATATCTCTGGGTTCATCATCTAGATGATGTGACTCTCTTCTTCTGCCTGTGCTTTGCCCACAGGAAAGCTTGGACCACGTCACTTGGCTGAGCACCCAGGTAATGTGACTCTTTTTTTGTGCCTTGCCCACAGGGGACATTGTGACATTTCACTAGGCCCAGCATTTAGGTGATGTGACTGTCTTGCCTGGGTCCTGCCCATAGGGGAACTGTGAAATATTTCTGGTCCAGTGCCCAGGGGATGTGATACTGTAGCCTGGTCTCTGCTCCCAGGTGGAATTGTGACATATACGTATGCCCAGCTAACAGGGATGAGGAGGACTCTTATACCTGGACTCAGCTAATAGGAGAGATTGCAACTTTCATAGCCAACATTAGGGCCACCAGTAATGTCCTGGGTTTCCTAATTGTATGAATATCAAAAAGGATTACATCGCTTACTCATATTGCATAAAACACTTGAGTGTACAGAGAGTATTGTAACAGGGCTCAGTATAGAGGTGAGATTGTGACTCTCCTATGCACACCCAGGCAACAGTTATAACTGTCACTTTCTCACATGGACACAGCCCGCTGGTAAGATCCTGAATCTGACTCATGAACACAGTTCACAGCTGGAATTGTGACTATCATATGTGGATACAGCCACCAGTCAAATTCAGACTCATGTATGAACTCAGCTCACAGGAATGGTGATAACTGTCATACCTGGATCCAGCCAATAAGAATTCATTCACAGTTTTCTAATGGCTCTACGAACAACAGAAATAAAAAAGGAATCTCTTGTATGCACTCATGGGGTACACTTATATGTAGAGAATTTTGCTGCCGGCCGGGCGCGGTGGCTCACGCCTGTAATCCCAGCACTGTGGGAGGCCGAGGCGGGCGGATCACAAGGTCAGGAGATCGAGACCATCCTGGCTAACACTGTGAAACCCCGTCTCTACTAAAAATGCAAAAAATTAGCCGGGCGAGGCGGCGGGCGCCTGTAGTCCCAGCTACTCGGGAGGCTGAGGCAGGAGAATGGCGTGAACCCGGGAGGCGGAGCTTGCAGTGAGCCGAGATCGCGCCACTGCACTCCAGCCTGGGCGACTAAGCGAGACTCTGTCTCAAAAAAAAAAAAAAAAAAAAAGAATTTTGCTGCCAACATTATATATAACAAAACTTTTGGCCGGGCGCGGTGGCTCAAATCTGTAATCCCAGCACTTTGGGAGGCCGAGATGGGCGGATCACGAGGTCAGGAGATCGAGACCATCCTGGCTAACACGGTGAAACCCCGTCTCTACTAAAAAATACAAAAAAACTAGCCGGGTGAGGTGGCGGGCGCCTGTAGTCCCAGCTACTCGGGAGGCTGATGCAGGAGAATGGCATAAACCCGGGAGGTGGAGCTTGCAGTGAGCTGAGATCCGGCCACTGCACTCCAGCCTGGGCAACAGAGCAAGACTCCGTCTCAAAAAAAAAAAAAAAAAAAAAAAAAAAAAAAAAAAAAAAAACCACAAAACTTTCACCTTGATAGGTAAAAGATGAAGGCTAATGTGGGTGAGAAGTTTTAATGAAACATTTGTTGCCCCATAATATCAGAAACACAGTATCGATCCACTGCTTTTAACCTACTTCATAAGTTAAAAATAACTTCTTCAGAATAGGTTAAAGAGCGTTGCCAGCAGGCCATTACTCTTCTGAATGGGCATCATCTGTTAGATCATTTTTTCCATGGCGAAGCATAAATGAAGCAATGGTCAGAAATGTATCCCCCAAAATAGGGCTCTATAGCAGATTCTTTTTTTTTTTTTTTTTTTTTTTTTTGAGACGGAGTCTTGCTTTGTCACCCAGGCTAGAGTGCAGTGGCCGGATCTCAGCTCACTGCAACCTCTGCCTCCCAGGTTCACGCCATTCTCCTGCCTCAGCCTCCCATGTAGCTGGGACTACAGGCGCCCGCCACCTCGCCCGGCTAGTTTTTTGTATGTTTTAGTAGAGACGGTGTTTCACTGTGTTAGCCAGGATGGTCTCGATCTCCTGACCTTGTGATCCGCCCGTCTCGGCCTCCCAAAGTGCTGGGATTACAGGCTTGAGCCACCGCGCCCGGCCTCTATAGCAGATTCTAATGTAAAGGCTATGGTTACACAATAGGCATTAAATGTTCTAATTAAAGTTGTGCTAAATAATAAAATTTCTTTTGATTACTTACTGGATAAACAGAGAACTACCTGTACAGTTGCTAATACTTGTAGTTGCACAAGGTAGAATACATCGTGTATTACAGAGATGCAGTTGTAGGGGATTAATGAACAGGCTGCTTGGTTGGAATGAGTAGATCATTTATCTAGCTCATTATTTAATCTATTGGATTTCAGTTGGTTGTTCATGGGGATCTTGGCTAAGAAGCATGGTTTCAACTGTTTTATTTTTGGTTTTGTTTTGTTTTGTTTGTTTGTTTGAGACAAAGTCTTACTCTGTAGTCCAGGCTGGAGTGCAGTGGCATGATCTTGGCTCACCACAACCTCCACCTCCCGGGTTCAAGTGATTCTCCTGCCTCAGCCTCCAGAGTGGCTGGGATTATAGGTATGCACTTCTGCACCTGGCTAATTTTTAGTATTTTTAGTAGAGACAGAATTTCACCATGTTGGCCAGGCTGGTCTTGAACTCCTGACCTCAGGTAATCTGCCCACCTTGGCCTCCCAAACTGTTAGGATTACAGTTGTGAGCCACTGCACCCGGCCTGTTTCAACTTTTGGCATTATCCTCCTGGTAGTCAAAATAGTAGTCTCCCGGCCTGAGCGTGGTGGCTCATACCTGTAATCCCAGCACTTTGGGAGGCTGAGGTGGGTGGATCACCTGAGGTTGGGAGTTTGAGACCAGCGTGACCAACATGGAGAAACCCTGTCTCTACTAAAAATACAAAAAAATTAGCTGGGCGTGGTGGCGCATGCCTGTAATCTCAGCTACTCAGGAGGCTGAGGCAGGAGAATCACTTGAACCTGGGAGGTGGAGGTTGCAGTGAGCCGAGATTGTGCTATTTGACTGCAGCCTGGGCAACAAGAGTGAAACTCTGTCTAAAAAAAAAAAAAAAAAAAATTGTAGTATCCCTACTGCACTGTATTCTCTGAAAAATTATAAATGTTTACATGCAGTCATCTCTAGAATGTCAAATAGTCTGTCGTTGACTGGACTGACAGAAGTCAAAGATATACGTGACTATGAAGACACCATAACCTGTGAATAACATTGTAAGGACAAAAACCCTAAATAATGGAAATTGAGAGTGGCACTAAGGCCCTGAGTTTTGGTCACACTCTGACCTACGTAAGAAATTTATCAAAAAGGAAGGGTTTTAAAAAACAAAGTTGGCAGGGTGCGGTGGCTCACCCCTGTAATCCCAGCACTTTGGGACGCCGAGGTGGGCAGATCACGAGGTCAGGAGATGGAGACCATCATGGCCAATAGGGTGAAAACCCATCTCTACTAAAAATACAAAAATTATCTGGGTGTGGTGGCGCGTGCCTGTAATCCCAGCTACTCGGGGGGCTGAGGCACGAGAATCGCTTGAACCCAGGAGGCGGTGGTTGCAGTGAGCTGAGATTGCGCTACTCCACTCCAGCCTGGCAACAGAGTGAGACTCCTCAAAAAAACAAAACAAAAGTTATTGGAGGCCATCATTCTAAACTGAGCTTGTATACTAGTTCCAAACAGACCAACCAAACCAAAATGAGTCACCTGTGCTAACTGTGACATAATCAAACTGAAAATTTAAGAAAATAGGTAGATCCTAAAACAGGCCAGGTTTATATTTTTCTTCCGGAAACAGCAGATTTCAACACAAGGAAGCCCCTTCGAACCCTTTAAAAAATAAATAATAGGCCAGACACGGTGGCTCACACCTATAATACTAGCACTTTGGGAGGCTGAGGTGGGCGGATCACCTGAGGTCAGGAGTTCGAGACCAGTCTGGCCAACATGGTGAAACTCCGTCTCTACTAAAAATACAAAAATTAGCTGAGCGTGGTGGCAGGCTCCTGTAATCACAGCTACTTGGGAGACTGAGGCAGGAGAATCATTTGAACCCGGGAGGTGGAGGTTGCAGTGAGTTGAGATTGCGCCATTGCACTCCAACCTAGGTGACAGAGTGAAACTTTATCTCAATAATAAATAAATAAATAAATAAATACACAAAGATAATAAAATAACCGGAAGCCCATGTTTCCACTTTCAAAAAAAAAAAAGAACCACACACACACACACAGTTCTGCCATTTTACACTAGGATTTGACACTAAATAAGTATTCTTTTTTTTTTTTTTTTTTTTTTTAGATGCAGTCTTGTTCTGTGGTCCAGGCTGGAGTGCAGTGGTGAGATTTCCATGCACTACAACATCTGCCTCCTGGCTTCAAGTGATTCTCCTGCCTCAGCCTCCAAAGTAGCTGGGATTACAGGCACCTGCCATCATGCCCGGCTAATTTTTGTATTTTTGTAGAGACAGGGTTTTACTATGTTGGCCAGGCTGGTCGTGAACTCCTGATCTAAGGTGATCTGTCCGTCTGGGCCTTGCAAAGTGCTGGGATTACAGGTGTGAGCCACCACACTTGGCCAATAAGTACATTTTTATGGCAACAGAGCAATATCAATATCTAAAGTTCTGATATATCTCTCAAAATTGAGATGACCAAAAGAGAAAAATTGTTAATTATATTCTAATGCTGCCACTTTCACGTTTAATTTTTTTCAATAGGTTTTTTTTAACACACTAAACTGAAATCTAACCTGATACATAAATAGACTGTACCCATTCTTGTACCAGCCACAATATTAGAATGTCAACTGTTCAAATCATGTTCAAATCAGGCAAATTCTAAGCTGTAATCAATCTGGCCCTTTCTGTACCTTCCTTGCATTTCCTGTATGTCGCTTTGCTTTTTCCACCATGTGGCTATGCTGCAGTATCTCTGAGCCTACTCTGGATCCATGGGGTATCTGATTTGCAAATCATTTTTTGCTCAGTTTAACTCTGTTAAATTTAATTTCTCTAAAGTTTTTGTTTTTCTTTTACACGTTTTGAAATTATTTCTATGATGAAAAATAAATAACGTTCTTGGACTTTGACTTTCTAAGCTCATCTCTCAGCTATTCTTTCTAATTATTCTATGTCTGTTCAAAATGCTCCTGCAATTTTTTGAGACAGTGTCTCACTCTTTTATCCTGGCTAGAGTGTGGTAGGTGGTGTAACCAATTATCGCTCATTGCAGCCTTAATTGTCTTGGTTCACACAGTCCTAGTTCAGCTGCAACTACAGGTATGCAACATCATGCCTGGCTAATTTTTTAAAATTGTTTTCATAGACACAGGATCTTACTATGTTGCCCAGGCAGTAATTGAACTCCTGAATCCAAGTGATTCTTTCAACTCAGCCTCCCAAAGTGCTAGGATTACAATTGTGAGGCACCTTGTGCTTCTGCAATTTCTTGACAAGATTATTCCCAATAATAAAAAGTACTACATGGGAACAAATCTAAAAAAAAAAAAAAAAAAAAAAAAAAAGTCCAGCTTCTATTGTAAAAGTATAATTATCCAGTATTTCATGGGTCTGCAGAAGCCAATAGTTTGATCTATGGAGGAGCATAGATCAACAAATTCAGTTTATTCTGAGTTTCAGCCCAGCCACTTAGTAGGTGTGGATCTTTGGACAAGTTTCTTGATGTAAAAGAGTTGTATAAACCACATACGCAAAAAAGGCAGAATAATAGTGATTGCAAAAATTGTAGCAATTTTTCTTTTTTTCTTGTTTCTTTTTTTTTTTTTTTTTTTTTTTGAGATGGAGTCTCATTCTGTCACCTAGGCTGGAGTGCAGTGGCGTGATCTTGGCTCACTGCAACCTCTGCCTCCCGGGTTGGAGCAATTCTCCTGTCTCAGCTTCCTGAGTAGCTGAGATTACAGGTGTGCACTACCATGTCCAGTAAATTTTTGTATTTTTTGTAGAGACGGGGTTTTGCCATTTTGGCCAGGCTGGTCTTGACCCCAGGTGATCCACCCACCTCGGCCTCCTGGAGTGCTGGGATTACAGTCGTGAGCCACAGTGCCTGGCCATAGCAATTTTTCATCCCTCCTATATCCATGCCCATTACCAGGTGCTTTTACAGGTGCTCCCATTGAGATACAGAATCTGTTTTACAAAGCCTAAATCTGGCTGGCCTTGTTTGCTCAGGGCAGTAGAAACCTGTGAACTGACAGTGTGCTAGTTTGGGGAAGAGCTGAAATGGTCTTGAATACTACTTTTTTATTTTTAAAGTTTGGCCATTGCCGGGAACAGTGCCTCAGGCCTGTAATCCTAGTATTTTGGGAGGCTGAAGCCAGCTGATCACCTGAGGTCAGGAGTTCAAGACCCATGTTGCCAAGGTGGTGAAGCCCTGTCTCTAATAAAGTATATAAAATTAGCTGGGTGTGGTGGCGGGTGCCTGTAATCTAAGCTACTCAGGAGGCTGAGGCAGGAGAATCACTTGAGCCTGGGAGGCGGAGGTTGCAGCGAGCCAAGACTGTTCAAATGCACTCCAGCCTGGGCAAGACAGACTCCGCATCAAAAAAGAGAAAAAAAAGAAAAAAAAAATTAAAATTCACATGTGGCTCACATTTTATTTCAGAGGACTGCCTTTTTTTAAAAAAACTTAGGCTGCCTCCTTAAAGAACTGAAGCCAGGAGAGTCATTGTCATGTGCGTCCGTGTGAAGAGACCAGCAAACAGGCTTTGTGTGAGCAACATGGCTGTTTATTTCACCTGGGTGCAGGCGGGCTGAGTCCGAAAAGAGAGTCAGCTAAAGGAGATTAAGGGTGGGGCCGTTTTATAGGGTTTGGGTAGGTAAAGGAAAATTACAGTCAAAGGGGGGTTGTTCTCTGGCAGGCAGGAGTGGGGTCACAAGATGCTCAGTGGGGGAGCTTTTTGAGCCAGGATAAGCCAGGAAAATGAATTTCACAAGATAATATCATCGCTTAAGGCAAGGACCGACCATTTTCACTTCTTTTGTGGGAGAATGTCATCAGTTAAGGCGAGGCAGGGTATTTGCACTTCTTTTGTGATTCCTCAGTTACTTCAGGCCATCTGGGCGTATAGTGCAAGTCACAGGGGATGCGATGGCTTGGCTTGGGCTCAGAGGCCTGACAGTCATAAAAGCCGAAATTTAAATATAATTGTTATTCTATTCTTTTCCTTTGTGAATAGCCATATAGTAAGTACATTATTTATAAATGTATATGACCTTATACACAAAGCTAATGGCAAATCCCCTCTGGGGTGGGCCTGGCTCATCTCATGGAGGAAGCCCTGCCTGAAAAGGGTGCAGACTGGGCTGTCACTCTTTCTTCATTGAACTGCTCATCTGAGCACGTCTTCCGTGATTCCGGGACTGAATGGGCGGGGCCTTAAACGACATCCAATCAGGGATGCTTGGCTAAGAATCGTCCAATCAGACCCCAGCTGAAGCGGACCGCTCGGCTTCCGGGATTTGGCGCGGCCTTTGTGTTTCGCAGCAGCTGGAGCTCCTGGTCTTCGTGGCTTCCTGACGTACAGGTATTGGGAGATCCACAGCTAAGACGCCAGGACTCCCTGGAAGCCTAGAAATGGTGAGAGCGCCGGGTCCCACATCCCGAGAGAGGGGAAGGGCTGGTTGGAAGTGGCTGTGGCGGGACTCAGGCCTCCCCGCAGTCAGCCCCTCTGCGCCCCGATTTCTCCTAGCCTCGCTCTGTCTCAGTCCCCTTCAGCCATAAGATGGCGGCTGCGCTGACAGCCGGGCTCCCCGGCCGTCCTGTCTCTTCCCTGCGCAGTGACTGTGCCCTGGCCTGGAGCCCTCCCTGGGCATCTCTGCATCGCAGCGCCGCGTCTCTCCCAGATTGTGCAGGGACCACGGGAGTTCCTAAGTCCCCCTTTCTTCTTTTAAAAATTTATGGGAGTCACCGCAAAAATATTAAAGAATTTAATTAGAGTTGTTCAAAAATTATAGAGCACCCCTATGGGTTGTAGTTTGTGGTCCATTAGAGGGGCTTGAACAAAAGACTTTTATAAGGTGCATCATGAAAAAACCCAAATTCAGTAATCAGGCACAGTGACATAGTTTCCTAATTTCCACCTTGAGCGTACAAATTTCCTGGTTTGTAATCAGAGCTTAATTGGCTGTTTATATTTGGTTAAGACTGAATTTCGTTTCCTTTAATGTAGTAATTAAAAAATAAATAAATGCATTTGAGTTAGTTTTTTTTTTTTTTAAGTAGGACTCCAGAGAGTAGATTTCCACGTCAGCCTGATTCCATGTCACTTGACTATTTTCTTTTTGAGACAGAGTTTCACTCTTTTGCCCAGACTGGAGTGCAGTGGCGCACGATTTCGGCTCACTGCAACCCCCGCCTTCCTGATTCAAACTATTCTTCTGCTTCAGCCTCCCGAGTTGCTGGGATTACAGGCTCCCGCCATCATGCCCGACTAATTTTTGTATTTTTAATAGAGATGGGGTTTCACCATGCTGGCTAGGGTGGTCTCGAACTCCTGACCTCGTGATCCGCCCGCCTTGGCTTCCCAAAGTGCTGGGATTACAGGTGTAAGCCTCCTGTCACTTAACTGTTTTCACACTCCACAGAGGACCGATTATGCCCTGCATAGTTTTTCTTTTCCTTTTTTTTTTTGAGATGGAGTTTCATTATTGTTGCCCAGGCTGAAGTGCAGTTGTGTGATCTCTGCATACTGCAACCTCCGTCTCCCGGGTTGAAGCGATTCCCTTGCTTCAGCCTCCCGAATAGCTGGGATTACAGGTGCCCGCCACCACGCCCAGCTAATTTTTTTGTATTTTTAGTAGAGAGGGAAGTTCACTGTGTTGGCCAGGATGGTTTCGAACTCCTGACCTCGCGATCCACCTGCCTCGGCCTCCCAAAAGTGCTGGGAATACAGGCGTGAGCCTCTGCGTCTGGCTATGCCCTGCATTTTTTATATGTTTTTTCAAGCAGGGTCTCAAATGTACCGCCAGTCCTTTTCTCCAGCTTAACTGTGGCTTAAAGTAAAATACCAAATTTCCAGCTCCTTCTGACAAGTCCAAATGCTAACTTTTCCTCCCCAATTCAGATTATTAACTTATTTTATTTTAAGTTAAATAAACTGTACACAGGCTGTCGCACTGCTTATTGTTCTGTGATTCCAGATCTCCTCTTAGGGTGAGAGAGGACTGAAAACTGGGAGAATAGGAACTCTGGCTGGGTGCAGTGGCTCACACCTGTAATCTCAGCACTTTGGGAGGCTGAGGCGGGCAGATCATGAGGTCAGGAGAGGAGACCATGGTGAAACCCCGTCTCTACTAAAAATACAAAAAATTAGCTGGGCGCGGTGGCAGGTGCCTGTAGTTCCAGCTACTCGGGAGGCTGAGGCAGGAGAATGGCGTGAACCCGGGAGGCGGAGCTTGCAGTGAGCTGAAATCGAGCCACTGCTCTCCAGCCTGGCCAACAGAGCGAGACTCCATCTCAAAAAAAAAAAAAAGAGAATAGGAGCTCTGATGATCCCATTTTTCCACAGCTGCCACCACAGGATTCCCACCCACTCACAATCATGCCCGCTAGACACTGCACACCACTCCCAGGACTAGGCACCACCCTCAAAAACTTAACCATGGCATTTTTGATCCTAGTGTTTTTTGCCAAAATCCCATAAAATTCTCTACAAATCTTTTGGCATATCCCTACCCCCAGACGCTGAATCTGTAGCAGCAACCTGTTTTCTCCACCAACTTGGGGTTCCGGGCCACCTGTTCATAATCTCACCTGCTGTGTGGACCCAGAAATAAGTAGCACAAGCCAGACCTGCCTACATTGCACTCTTCCCCACCCACTGAGTTTCTTTCTTTTAACTGTCATTTTTGTTTTAGGGGTATACGTGCAGGTTTACTGTATAGGTAAAGTTAAAGTTGTGTCATGGAACTTCGATGCACATTATTTTGTCACAGAGGTACTAAGCGTAACACCAAACTTTTTTTTTTTTAATCTTTGCTCTCTCACCCTCCACCCTCAAGTAAGTTTCGGTGTCTGTTGTTTTCCTGTTTGTGTCCATGTGTTCTTATTATTTAGCTCTTACTTAGAAATGAGAACATTCAGCTGGGCACAGTGGCTCACGCTTGTAATCCCAGCACTTTGGAAGGCTGAGTCGAGTGGATCACGAGGTCAGGAGTTTGAGACCAGCCTGACCAGCATGGTGAAACCCCATCTCTACTAAAAATACAAAAATTAGCCGGGCGTGGTGGCGCACGCCTGTAATCCCAACTCAGGAGGCTGAGGCAGGAGAATCACTTGAACCCGGGAGGCGGAGGTTGTGATAAGCCGAAATCAAGCCACTGCACTCCAGCCCAGGCGACAGAGCTAGACTGTGTCTCAAGAAAAAAAAAAAAGAGAAAAAGAACATGCGTTTGCTTTTCTCTTTCAGCATTAGTTTTCTCAGGATAATGGACTACAGTTCCATCCATGTTGCTGCAAAAAACATCTTGTTCTTTTTTATGGCCATACAGTATTCCATGATATTTATATGCAATATTTTTCTTTTTATATAAATATTCTATTTTATTTTCTTATTATTTCAGATGGTGTTTTGCTCTTGTTGCCCAGGCTGGAGTCAATGGTGCGATCTCTGCTCACTGCAACCTCTGCCTCCTGGGTTGAAGTGATTCTCTTGCCTCAGCCTCCTGAGTAGCTGGCCTTACAGGCATGCACCACTATGCCCAGCTAATTTTGTACTTTTAATAGAGATGGGGTTTCTCCCTGTGGGCCAGGCTGGTCTCAAATTCCTGACCTTAGGTGGTCTGCCCTCCTTGGCCTCCCAAAGTGCTGGGATTACAGGCATGGGCCACCGCGCCCGGCCTTCTCATTTTATTTTAAGGGGAGGCAGGGTCTTACTCTGTCAGGTAGGCTGGAGGGTAGTGGCGCGATCTTGGCTGACTTCAGCCTCAACATCCTGGGTCCAAGCAATCCTCCTACCTCAGCCCCTTATGTAGCTGGGACTACAGGTGCACACCACCACACCCAGCTGATTTTCCTTTAGTATACTTTGTAGAAATGGGATTTCTCCATGTTTCCTTGGCTGTTCACAAACTCTTGAACTCAGGCAGTCTTGAGCCTCTTAAATTGCTTGGCCTCTTAAATTGCTGCGATTACAGGCATGAGCCACTGCCCTTCTCTGTATTATATTTTTTTTTTTTTTTTTTTTTTTTTTTTTTTTTTTTTTTTTTTTTTTGAGACGGAGTCTCGCTGTGTCGCCCAGGCTGGAGTGCAGTGGCCGGATCTCAGCTCACTGCAAGCTCTGCCTCCCGGGTTTTTACGCCATTCTCCTGCCTCAGCCTCCTGAGTAGCCGGGACGACAGGCGCCCGCCACCTCGCCCGGCTAGTTTTTTGTATTTTTTAGTAGAGACGGGGTTTCACCGTGTTAGCCAGGATGGTCTAGAACTCCTGACCTCGTGATCCGCCCGTCTTGGCCTCCCAAAGTGCTGGGATTACAGGCTTGAGCCACCGCGCCCGGCCTATATTTTCTTTATCCAGTTTACCATTGATAGGATTTAGGTTGATTTCATGTCTTTGCTATTGTGAATAGTTCTGCAGTGATCATGAGTGTGCATGTTTTTTTATGGCAGAATAACTTAATATTTCTTGAGGCATACACCGAATTATGAGGTTGCTGGGTCAAATGCTAATTCTGTTTTTAGTTCTCTGAGGAATCACCAAACTGCTTTTCACAATGGTTGAACTAATTTACACTCCCACCACCTTGCCAGGATCTGGTGTTTTTTTTTTTTTTTTTTTTTTGAGACAGAGTCTCGCTCTGTTGCCCATGCTGGAGTGCAGTGGCACAATCTTGCAATCTCGGCTCATTTGCAACCTCCACCTCCTGTTTCCCGGGTTCAAGCGATTCTCATGTCTCAGCCTCCTGAATAGCTGGGATTATAGGCATTTGCCACCATGCACGGCTAATATTTTCTATTTTTAGTAGAAATGGGGTTTTATCATGTTGACCAGGCTGGTCTCGAACTCCTGGCCTCAAGTGATCCACCCACCTCAGCCTCCCAAAGTGCTAGGATTACAGGCAAAAGCCACCTCGCCCAGCCCTGCATCTGTACTTTTTTGATGTTTTAATAATAGCCATTCTGGCTTGTGTGAGATGGTATCTCATTGTGTATTTTGTTTGCATTTCTCTAATGATTAATGATGAGTATTTTTTTATATGCTTGTTAGCCACCTGTATACTTTCTTTTGAAAGGCATCTGTTCATCATCTTTGCTTCCTTTTTAATAAGGTTGTTTGTTTTTCCTTGTAAATTTGTTTAAGTATTTTATGGATTGCGGATATTAGATGTTTGTCAGCAGCATAGTTTGCAAATACATTATTCTATTGTGTAGGTTGTTTACTCTGTTGATAGTTTCCTTTGATGTGAAGAAGCTCTTTGGTTTAGTTAGGTCTCATTTGTCAATTTTTGCTTTTGTTGCAATTGTTTTTAATATTTTCTTTCTTTTTTTTTTTTTTTTTTTTTGAGACGGAGTCTTGCTCTGTAGCCCGGGCTGGAGTGCAGTGGCCGGATCTCAGCTCACTGCAAGCTCCGCCTCCCGGGTTTGCGCCATTCTCCTGCCTCAGCCTCCCAAGTAGTTGGAACTACAGGCGCCCGCCACTGCGCCCGGCTAGTTTTTTGTATTTTTAGTAGAGACGGGGTTTCACCGTGTTAGCCTGGATGGTCTTGATCTCCTGACCTCGTGATCCGCCCGTCTCGGCCTCCCAAAGTGTTGGGATTACAGGCTTGAGCCACCGCGCCCGGCAATATTTTCTTTTTTCTTTTTTTTTGAGACGGAGTTTCACTCGTTGCCCAGGCTGGAGTGCAACGGCATGATCTGAGCTCACTGCAACCTCCGCCTCCTGGGTTCAAGTGGTTCTGCTGTCTAAGCCTCCCAAGAAACTAGGATAACAGGCATGAGCCACCATGCCTGGCTAATTTTTTTTTTTTTTTTTTTTTTTTTTTTTTTGAGACGGAGTCTCGCTCTGCCTCCCAGGCTGGAGTACAGTGGCGGGATCTCAGCTCACTGCAAGCTCCGCCTCGTGGGTTCACGCCATTCTCCTGCCTCAGCCTCGCGAGTAGCTGGGACTACAGGCGCCCGCCACCTCGCCCGGCTAGTTTTTTTTTAGTAGAGACGGGTTTCACCGTGTTAGCCAGGATGCTCTCGATCTCCTGACCTCATGATCCGCCCGTCTCGGCCTCCCAAAGTGCTGGGATTACAGGCTTGAGCCACCGCGCCTGGCCTAATTTTGTATTTTTAGTAGAGGCAGGGTTTCACCATGTTGGTCGGACTAGTCTCAAACTCCTAACCTCAGGTGATCCACCTGCCTTAGCCTTCCAAAGTGCCGGGATTATAGGCGTGAGCCACTGTGCCTGTCCTGTCCTGTGTCTTTATAATGCTCATGTTTCTCATGCTGAGAATAGTTGTGCACTTTGGGTATTTAAAGATAAATTTTTTTTTAGGGGAATATTTTCTGGTGGACTTGATCAATATCATATCTCATCTGAGTTTTGTTTTTAAAGATGCTTTTAACTTTTTATTTTTTCTCGATAAAATCTTGCTCAGATGGAGAGCTGTTTTTTGCTCGAATCCTTTGGGTTTCTGTTCAGAAGCCCTATTAATATCCCATGGTATCTGTGAATGAGGTGGGCTGTCACAGGGAGAACTCAGACCTATCTCTATCCCGACTCATGCTGGAAATCAGCAGTATTTTTTTCATGTCACCATTATAAATAGAAGCTGAGGCTGAAACACTGCTCCCATTTTCATTATTGTGAAGATGCAGTTTCACCCAGGAGGCCTGCAGACTCTCCTCCTGCAGCTCAGGCTTCACTGTCTGATGTGACACTGGAGTGCTGCTGTGGCAATTGGGGTTCATGTAAGATACTAGCTGCCAGCTGTGAGCTTTGTGTTGTGGGCTGTGTGTCAATGGCTGATGGTAGGAGTCAAGAGAGGACACTGGCCATCAGGAGAGGGCAAGCAGGGTGCTCTAACCCAGTGCTAAAGCAGTTAAAGAGTCACGGCTTTAAAATTTTTTTTTTTTTTTTTTTTTTGAGAAGGACTGTCACTCTGTCACCCAGGCTGGAGTGCAGTGGTGCGATCTCAGCTCACTGCAAACTCCACCTCCCGGGTTCATGCCACTCTTCTGCCTCAGCCTCCCAAGTAGCTGGGCCTACAGGCGCCTCCCACCATGCCCGGCTAATTTTTTGTATTTTTTTTAGTAGAGACAGGGTTTCACCGTGTTAGCCAGGATGGTCTCGATCTCCTGACCTCATGAACTACCCGCCTTGGCCTCCCAAAGTGCTGGGATTACAGGCGTGAGCCACCGTGCCCGGCCTGCTTTAAAATATTAATAGACAAAAAGATACCCTATTCAGCCATTTCTGTAGGAGAGTGGGAGCCTACCTTCAGCAGGCACCTGGCTTCATGTTGCAGAATTACCTCCTGTTATGAAGATGAGAAAAGTTTATTTTGTCATTGAATATAACCAATAAGCATACACCAATGGCCTTGCCAGCTGCCAGGTGAATTTAGGATGAACTACGTATGACATGGTGCTGAAAATTTTTCTATTTGTGGACCAACTATGGTGACTGTCTTTCTGTCTTGGCAGTCTCTTGAGCAGATTGACTATGATGTGTGTCACATTCAGGTTAAATTGTTTAATAAAACAGTTTTCTTTCTGTTCAATCATTTTGTAGTTTCCTGGGGCTGGAGAAAATTTTTCTTTAAATTATATTTTCTACACACTGTCTAGAATTAGCAGACATGATATAAACACATAAGATGCCAACCAAGCTTTTCTCTACAGGGGAATTTTCCTCTCAGGCTTCCAGTCAACTCACAGATTTCTACAAACTTCACAGGAGAGCAATCAACCATTTCACCTCTTTCAGTGACTCTTGTATCTTCAGACCTGAAACTGATTCAGAGACTAGGGTACCCAGAAACCCAGAGTAACATGTGAGTGTTGAGTAGATATGTAGACATGAGAATCTCCACTTTCCCTGTCCTCTTATTGCTAAGATACCCACAAATGTGCAAGTAACACCTGCTGCAGCTCCAAATTCTGAATCTAGGTCTTGAGATTTGGGAACCAAAAAAACCTTTCATCTGAGGAATGCAAGTCCTTTTAGTTGTCAAACTCATAGAGACATTAAAATGACAATACAATTTTGTGTTTCTCCCATCTTTGAACTATGTTTTGTTTTGTTTTGTTTTTGTTTTTGTTTTTTTGTTTTTCTTTGAGATGGAGTGTTGCTGTGTCGCCAAGGCTGGAGTGCAGTGATGCAATCTCTACTCACTGCAACCTCCGCCTCCCGGGTTCAAGGGATTCTCCTGCCTCAGCTTCCCAAGTAGCTGGGATTACAGGCATGTGCCATACCAGCTGGCTAATTTTTGTATTTTTGGTAGAGAAGGGGTTTCACCATGTTGGCCAGGCTGGTGTTGAACTCCTGACCTCAGGTGATCGACCCACCTTGGCCTCCCAAAGTGCTGGAAAATTACGGGCATGAGCCACTGCACCTGGCCCTGAACGAAGAGGTTTTTTTTTATCTCTTAAAACTGTTAGCTATTGCCACCAGTAACTATAAATTAATAATGCCACACTGGACACTATAACCCATACTCTAAATTTTTTTTTTTTTTTTTTTTTTTTTTTTTTTTTTTGAGACGGAGTCTCACTCTGCCGCCCAGGCTGGAGTGCAGTGGCCGGATCTCAGCTCACTGCAAGCTCCGCCTCCCGGGTTCACGCCATTCTCCTGCCTCAGCCTCCCGAGTAGTTGGGACTACAGGCGCCCGCCACCGCGCCCGGCTAGTTTTTTGTATTTTTTAGTAGAGACGGGGTTTCACCGTGTTAGCCAGGATGGTCTCGATCTCCTGACCTCGTGATCCGCCCGTCTCGGCCTCCCAAAGTGCTGGGATTACAGGCTTGAGCCACCGCGCCCGGCCTTTTTATACTTTTTTTATACATGCTTTCGTTTTATACTTTATTATCCAGAAAAGTATCATATATACACTGATGTTGTGGATCTTATTTCACTCTTTTTTCAGAGTTAGAGAATACATAAGAGAGTATTTCTGTGTTGAAAATTATTTTCAACAAGGCGTGGTGGCTCACACCTGTAATCCCAGCACTTTGGGAGGCCGCGGTGCATGGATCACCTGAGGTCAGGAGTTCGAGACCAGCCTGACCAATATGGTGAAACCCCATCTCTACTAAAATTACAAAAATTAGCTGGGCATGGTGGCGGGCGTCTGTAATCCCAGCTACTTGTGAGGCTGAGGCAAGAGAATCGCTTGAACCCAGGAGGCAGAGGTTGCAGTGAGCTGAAATTGCACCATTGCACTCCAGCCTGGGCAACAAGTGCAAGACTCTGTCTTAAAAAAGAAAAAAAAAATTTATCGGATGATTTAGTCATTCCTATAAGTCAGAACCTGTTCTCTTTACTCTCATTTCACCTTTAGTCAAATTAAAAATTCTGCCCTTGGCCACCTGATGTGTGTGTGTATGTGTGTTTTTCAGGGACCATTGACATTCATGGATGTGGTAATAAAATTTTCTCCAGAAGAGTGGCAATTCCTGGACACTGCACAGCAGAATTTATATAGGGATGTGATGTTAGAGAACTACAGAAACCTGGTCTTCCTGGGTGAGAATAACTTCAATACACAATTCTAAGATACTCTAAATTTTTCTTTTTTGTTGTTTTTGTAGAATGTTTTTTGGTAATTGATGCTTTGCATAAATGAGTTTCACATCAGTGTTTTGAAGAAAATCTTGGGAATTTGTCAGTGTAGAAAAGGATTTCTTTAAGATAAACATCTTGAAGTTCACCTTGATCTGAACTTTCCACATTCCTGAGCAGACCTGTATTTTTTATTCTACATTAGTGACAATTTCAAAATTTAGTGACATAAAATATTGTTGCCCACATCTTAACATGTAATTGTCGACACCAGCTTTTGATTCATTGGTACTGAGTAGTTAAACTATTATTTATTTATTTATTTATTTATTTATTTATTTATGAGAGGGAGTGTTGCTGTTGCCCAGGCTGGAGTACAATGGCGCGATTTTGGCTCACTTGAACCTCCCGGGTTCAAGAGATTCTTCAGCCTCAGCTTTCTGAGTCACTGGGACTACAGGCTTGTGCCACCAAGCCCAGCTAAGTTTTCTATTTTTAATAGAGAAGAGGTTTCACCGTGTTGGCCAGGCTGGTCTCGAACTTCTGACCTCAAGTGATCCACCCTCCTCCTCCTCCCAGAGTGCTGGGATTACAGGCATGAGTCACCGTGCCCAGCCCATTTTCTAAATATTTAGAAGTTACTGTTATAAATTCGTGTTTTGGGGTTAATATACTAGAATATTCCATTACGTTCTCTTTACTGAGCACATTATTTGAAGAATATGAGCAACATTCATGTTACTTATTTTTAATAAAACAGGTATTGGTGTCCCTAAGCCAGATTTGATCACCTGTCTGGAGCAAGGAAAAGAGCCCTGGAATATGAAAAGACACAAGATGGTAGCCAAACCCCCAGGTAGGTGAGAGTGAACACAATGGACAACACAGATGAGAGGTCCAAAGGTTAAGGAGAAAACCAGTCCTTAAAATAGATTTCGGGAAGCTGTGTTCCAAAGAAAATAGTTTCAAGAAAATCTATATTTTCATATTTTCAGGGGAACCATAAATATTTGCATAATTTTATAAAACTCTGTGTTAGGCCGGGCAAATGTCTCACGCCAGTAGATCCAGCACTTTGGGAGGCCAAGGCGGGTGGATCACCTGAGGTCAGGAGTTCGAGACCAGCCTGGCCAACATGGTGAAACTCGTTCTCTACTAAAAATGTAAAAATTTCCTGGTCGTGGTGGTGCACGCCTGCTATTCGGTGTAATCCCTGCTATTCGGGAGGCTGAGGCAGGAGAATCGCTTGAATTAAGGAAGCAGAGGTTTCAGTGAGCCAGTGTCATGCCATTGCACTTCAGCTTGTGTGAGAAGAGAGAAAGTCCGTCTCAAAGTTAAAAAAAACAATAAAAAACCTGTGTTAAACTATTTTTTAAGTTCTCTTGTTTTACCATGTTTAAAATATGTGAGAGTAGTGGTTTCTGTTCCATTTGTTTTTTCATTTTTCTGCATAATTCATCCTGTTTTTATTAGTATAGTCTTCAAATACAGTTTGGGATTATTAAGTGTGACATCCTCCCGGTTCTTTTTTGTCAAGATTGCTTTGGCTATTCAAAGTTTGTTGAAGTTTCATGTAAATTTTAGGATTGTGTTTTACATTACTATATAAAATATACCACTGGAGTTGTTTTTTTTTGTTTTTTTTTTTTTGAGATGGAGTTTTGCTCTTGTTGCCCAGGCTGGAGTGCAATGGCACGATCTGGGCTTACTACTACCTCCGCCTCCTGGGTTCAAGCGATTCTCCTGCCTCCGCCTCCCGAGTAGCTGGGATTATAGGCATGTGCCACCATGCCTAGCTAATTTTTAGAGACAGGGTTTCACCATGTAGGCCAGGCTAGTCTTGAACTCCTGACATCAGGCGATTTGCCCACCTTGGCCTCCCAAAGTGCTGGGATTACAGGTGTGAGCCATTGTGCTTGTTTTTTTTTTTTTTTTTTTTAATTGAGATTGAGTTTTGCATTTGTCGCCCAAGCTGGAGTGCAATGGCGCGATCTCGGCTCATTGCAACCTCTGCCTCCTGGGTTCAAGTGATTCTCCTGTCTCAGCTTCCCCACAGCTGGGATTATAGGGAAGAGCCACCACACCCAGCTACTTTTTATATTTTTAGAGACAGGGTTTCATTATGTTGGTCAGGCTGGTTTCGAACTCCTGATCTCAGGTGAATCACCTGCCTAGACCTCCCAAGGTACTGGGATTACAGGTGCGAGCCACCACTTCGGGCCAATCACATGTGGTTTGCAAATAGTTTTACCAGTTTGCAAATATTTTACCAGTTTCCTTTGAAGAGAGACATTGTCACTCTTTTGAATTTTTTTTTTTTTTTTTTTTGATGTGCAGAAATATTGAAGTATGGTGTGGTTAAATTTCTATTTTCTTTTTTCTGTTGTTCATGCATTTAATGTCATATCTAAGAAAATGGTGCCAAGACCAATTTCATGTCTTTCCCCTATATTTTTTATAAGAGAATTGTTATTTTTTATTTCTAAGTACCATATAAATATATATATACACACACACCCCCCTATATATATATATATACACACATATATAAAATTTTCCTTTTTTTTTTTTTTTTTTTTTTTAACAAGATGTAATCTTGTTCTGTTGCCCAGGTTGGAGTGCAGTGCCATCATCTTGGCTCACTCCAACATCCACCTCCTGGGTTCAAGTGATTCTCCTGCCTCTCAGCCTCTCGAATAGCTGGAATTACAGGCGCCTGCGACCATGCTCTGCTAATTTTTGTATTTTTAGTAGATACGGGGTTTCAACATATTCTCCAGCCTGGTCTCAAATTCCTGACCTCAGGTAGTCTGCCCACCTTGGCCTCCCAAAGTGTTGGGGTTACAGGTGTGAGCCACTGTGCGTGGCCCTAAAATACTTTTTGTATATAGTTCAAAGAAACAATCCAGCTTTATCAGTGTAGGTATCCAGTTTTCAAAATTATTATTTGAAGAGATTATTTTTTCTCCATTGTGTGCTCATGGTAACTTTGTGGAAGATCATTTGATCATATACAGAAGGTTTTATTTCTGAGCTCTTTATTCTTTTGTTTTTTTTCTTCTGTTTATCTTTGTGTTAGTATCACATTGTTTTTGGGATTGTAGCTTTTAATATGTTTTAAAATTCGGAAGTATAATACTAATTTTTCAGGCTGTTTGGCTAGTTATAGTTTACAATCAAATTTAAAATTTTTGAACAACATATTTGTTTTAAAAATCTGTGCTATTAGGATTTTATAAAGATTATGTTAAATTTGTTCACCCTTGTAGGTTGTATTGACATGTTAACAAAATAAAATTTTTTGACCTTTCAGCAAGTATATATTGAAGAGTGTGTTTTATATTTGTTTATTTTTCTAATCTCTTTTTAGAGACAGGGTCTTACTATGTTGTGCAGGCTAGTTTCAACCTCCTGGGCTCAAGCAGTTCTCTTGCCTTGGCCTCCAAAATTGTTAATATTACAGGCGTGAGCCACCATGCCTGTCCCGTGTGTTTTATTTTATGTATTTTTGGATTTGCCTGTTTTTCCTAGTTTCATTCAGTTTTGGTCAGAATACACATAGTGTATGATTTTGGTCTTAAGTTTATTTGTTGTTGTTGTTTTGAAACAGAATCTCACTCTGTCACTCTGACTTTTCTTTATAAGTTATCCACTTTCAGGTATTCCTCTATGTGCAAAATAATTAATAGAATCTATAATGTTGTCTATGCTTCCTGTTTTCTTATCGATCTTTTATCTGAATTTTTAATTTATTATTTAAAATGGGATTTTGGTGTCTAAAATCATTGCGTTGCTATGTATTTTCTGTTTCACTTTGCCAATATTTGCTTTATATATTTTGGATATATGTCTCATAATATATGATATTTATATATATGTATCATAATATATATGATAGTTATAGATTCCTGGTAAAGTGACCCATTTGACCATTACATATCAATTTTTGTCTCACATTAGTACTTGACTTAAGGCATATTATGCCTAATATAATTATGACCACCTCACTTAATTGCGGTTACTATTTACATGGAATATAGATTTTTTCCATTATGTTGCTTTCACCCTGTTTGACTCAATGCTAAAATGAGTCTCTTATAGACAGCATACTGTATTGCTTTTTTACTTAATCCTCTCACACATCTTGTTTCTTATTCTTTTTATAAATTTAATTAATTAATTAATTATTTTTTGAGACGAAGTCTTGCTCTCTTACCCAGGCTGGAGTGCCAGTGGCCGATCTCAGCTCACTGCAAGCTCCGCCTTCCAGGTTCACGCCATTCTCCTGCCTCAGCCTCCCGAGTAGCTGGGACTACAGGCGCCTGCCACCACGCCCGGCTAATTTTTTGTATTTTTAATAGAGATGGGGTTTCACCGTGTAGCCAGGATGGTCTTGATCTCCTGACCTTGTGATCCGCCCGCCTTGGCCTCCCAAAGTGCTGGGATTACAGGCATGAGCCACTGCGCCCGGCCCTTAAATTTAATTAATTATTTAGGATAGGATCTCACTCTGTTAACCAAGCTAGTTTGCAGTGGCCTTATCACAGCTCACCACACCCTCAACCTTCCCAAACTCAGATGATGTCAATTCAGCCTCTTAAGTAGCTGGGTTACAGGCATGTGCCATCATCACCCAGCTGGGTTTTTTGTTTGTTTGTTTGTATTTTTTGTAGAGACAGGGTTGCCCAGGCTGGCCTTGAACTACTGAGATCAAGTGATAAGGCCACTTGGGCCTCACAAAGTCCTGGGATTACATGATTACATTTCTCTCTCCCTTTTTTTTTTTTTTTGAGACAGAGTTTTGCTCTTGTTGCCCAGGCTGAAGTGCAATGGCACAATCTTGGCTCACCACGAGATCCACCTCTCAGGTTCACATGATTCTCCTGCCTCAGCCTTTTGAGTAGCTGGGATTACAGGCATGTGCCATCATGCCCAGCTAGTTTTGTGTTTTTAGTAGAGACAGGGTTTCTCCATGTTGGCCATGCTGGTCTCAAACTCCCAACCTCAGGTGATCTTCCTGCCTCGGCCTCCCAAAGTGCTGGGATTATAGGCGTGAGTCATCGTGCCTGGCTACATTTCTTTTTATTAAGTTGTTTAATTTACATTTAAAATAATTGCTTAAAGATATGAAGTTACTATTAACAGTTTATTATTGTTTTATGTATTTTTTGTAGATATGTTTTTTCTCATTTCCTGTTTTACAGCCTTAATTGTTATTTTAATTTTGTGACATGCTTTGGTTATTTTTTATTGTTTCACATACTTTCTATAAATATGATGCAGTCATCCTGAAATATAATGTAATCATTTTGAAAAATGGAGATTAAATAAAACATCTTAAACAATACATTTTAATATGATAACTTCAATTGAATACAAAAACCTATAGCTTTATATTTTCCAGTTTGTTATTGATATTATAAATATATTGTGTATCTATTAACAAATGTATGCAGATTTAGTCTTGGTTTTTATATTTACAGAAGTTGTTTAAGGGTTTTATGTACCATCATTATAATAGAATTCTGTATGTGTCTCTATATTTACATTTAACAGAGAGCTCTCTCTCTATATACATATATATATATTTTTTTTTTTTTTTTTGAGAGGAGTTTTGCTCTGTCGCGCAGGCTGGAGTGCAGTGGCATGATCTCGGCTGAGCTCACTGCAACCTCCGCCTCACGGGTTCAAGCGATTCTCCTGCCTCAGCCTCCTGCGTAGCTGAGATTATAGGCATGAGCCATCACACTCAACTAAATTTTCTATTTTTAGTAGAGATGGGGTTTCAGCATGTTGGTCAGGCTGGTCTTGAACTCCTGACGTCAGGTCATCTGCTCGCCTTGGCCTCCTAAAGTGCTGGGATTTTATGATGCTGTCCAGCATGATTTTATTTTATTTATTTATTTAAAAAATTTTTTTTGTTTTGAGACGGAGTCTTGCTCTCTCGCCCAGGCTGGAGTGCAGTGGTGCAATCTCAGCTCACTGTAAGCTCTGCCTCCTGGGTTTACGCCATTCTCCTGCCTTCAACAAGATTGAAACTCCATCTCAAAAAAAAAAATGCTTCCTCAAATTTTTAATTTTTATATTGTTCTCTAGAATTCTTTAAATTTTATAGAATAATTACGATTGTTTTCTGCATCATTATAACAATGGTAAGAAATTTCATTTTTATGTATGTGCATTTCTTTCCTAGAAAATAATGTATTTTTATATGATTGTGTGTTATTTTCTATCTCTCTTTTTTATTTTTGAGATGGATTCTTGCTCTGTCACCCAGGCTGGAATTCAGTGGTGCAATCTCGGCTCACTGCCACCTCCACTTCCTGGGTTCAAGTGATTCTCCCTCCTCAGCCTCCTGAATAGCTGGGATTATAGGCACACACCACCACACCTGGCTAATTTTTGTATTTTTAGTGGAGACAGGGTTTTTCCATGTTGGCCAGGCTGATCTTGAACTCCTGACCTAAGGTGATCCATCTGCTTTGGCCTCCCAAAGTGCTGGTATTACAGGTGTGAGTCACCATACCTGGCCTGTTGTTTTCTTGAATCATGTTATTTTCAGTGGAAGAAACTGCTTTCGGTATCTTTTATACATAGGGCACATGCAGCGCCAATATACTTTTTCAGAATTTGATTACTTTGGAAGGTTTTTTTGTTTTATTTTTGGCAGGACAGATTTGGTGATAGTATTATTCTCAGTTGGTAGCTATTTTTTCAAGACTTTGACTATATCACACAGTTCCCATCTGGCCTCCAAAATTTTTGTTGACAATTTAGTGGTTATCTGAAAGCCTGCTTGTAACTGCAAGCAGTTTCCAAGATTCTCTTTTTGTCTGTGACTTTTAAAAGTGTGCCTATATATGTGTTTGCTATAAATATTTTTGTGTTTTTCCTAGTTTGTTGAGCTTCTTCATTTTTATTTTATGTTTTCTTTTAGAATTTTTTTGTTTGTTTTTGTTGAGACAGAGTCTTCATCTGTCTCCCAGGCTGGAGTGCAATGGTGTGGTCTTGGCTCACTGCAACCTCCACCTCCCAGGTTCAAGCAATTCTCCTGCCTCAGCCTCCTGAGTAGCTGGGAGTACAGGTGCTTGCCACCACACCCAGCTAATTTTTTGTATTTTTAGTAGAGATGGGGTTTCACCATGTTAAGCAGGATGGTCTCGATCTCTTGACCTTATGATCTTCCCGCCTTGGCCTCCCGAAGTGCTGGGATTATAGACATGAGTCACCGCGCCTGGACACAATTTTTTAGTTATAATTTTTTTTTTATATTTTTTACTTCCACAATTTCTGTTTTTTTGATATTTCATACTTTCGTTACCCTCATTTTTCTGTTTTTCTATAGTTATCTGTTTCCGTTTCACTCATCGAGTATTTATATATTTGAATATAAAATTATTCACTTTATTTTCAATTTTTAAAATTAATACAAACATCTTTTTTTTTTTTTTTTTTTTTTTTGAGATGGAGTCTTGCTCTGTCCCCCAGCCTGGAGTGCAGTGGTGCGATCTCGGCTCACTGCAAGCTCTACCTCCCGGGTTTACGCCATTCCCCTGCCTCATCCTCCTTAGTAGCTGGGACTACAGGCGCACACCGCCACGCCCAGCTAATTTTTTGTATTTTTAGTAGAGATGGAGTTTCACTGTGTTAGCCAGGATGGTCTTGATCTCCTGACCTCGTGATCCGCCAGCCTTGGCCTCCCAAAGTGCTGGGATTACAGGCATGAGCCACCGTGCCCGGCCTATAAACATCTTTTTTATAATTTATTTCTGAAAACTTTATGATATATTTGATGGAACTGTGGTGCCCTATTTTGTATACATTGTAGTCTTTAAGATTTGGATGTTATTAAAAGCTACCTGTCACATAAGTTATGGCATAGTCTGAAAATAATTATCTTGGTTAGAGATGTTGGGAGTCTGTCAAACAGGTTCTTATGACATGTCTTGTCTGAATTTAGTGTTTACTTTCTAGTTAAAGAAGTTTATTCATGTTTCTTTAGAGTCATCACTTGCTACACCTGTTCCCTGTCTGTTATACTGCAGTTTCTCTGCTACTGTAACATTTACATTTAGTCTCAGCAAACTCAAAGTGTCACTTCAAAGTATATGACTTTATGTTATTGGAAACAGAAACGAAGTGTCTGGAAAAGCCCCTAGAAGACGGAAATAAAGATGAATGTGCCAGTATTTTACTTGTCTTTTAAAAAAGAATTCAGGAGCTTACTATTTACTTGTAAAGGTTCTTTGGTATATTGGGGAGCAGGAAGAGCTGTTTTGGGTAGATGTAATAAACTTTTCTCTTCATTCTATGAGGGTCTTTGGGGCACTGCACCTACTTAACTCATTTTTACATTTTCCACAAATGTATTTTGGTCTGTATGTTTTTGTTACATTTGTATGTCTATGAAGTAATTATGGCCTGTGGTATTTTCCTGTGCCATCTTGCTTATGTAGTTTGTATAATTTTATAGCTTAGATTTGTAAAGTATATCCATCTGAGTCTAGTAAGTGATTTGTTATTTTTATTTTTTTCAGTTGTGTATTCTCATTTTGCCCAAGACCTTTGGCCAGAGCAGGGCATAAAAGATTCTTTCCCAAAAGTAATACTGAGAAGATATGGAAAATATGGACATGACAATTTACAATTAAGAAAAGGCTGTGAAAGTGTGGATGAGTGTAAGATGCACAAAGGAGGTTATGATGAACTTAAGCAATGTTTGATAACTACCCGGAACAAAATATTTCAGTGTGATAAATATGTAAAAGTCTTTCATAAATTTTCAAGTTCAAATAGCCATAACATAAGACATACTGGAAATAATTCTTTCAAATGTAAAGAATGTGGCAAATCATGTTGCATGCTTTCACACCTAACTCAGCATGAAAGAACTCATACTAGAGTGAATCGTTACAAATGTAAAGAATGTGGCAAAGCCTTTAGTATGCCCACAAGTCTTAATAATCATAAGAGAATTCATACTGGAGAGAAACCCTACAAATGTGAAGAATGTGGCAAAGCTTATAACTGGCCTTCAACCATTAGTAAACATAAGAGAATTCATACTGGAAAGAAACCCTACAAATGTGAAGAATGTGGCAAAGCCTTTAGTGAGTCCTCAAGCCTTAATAATCATAAGAGAATTCATACTGGAGAGAAACCCTACATATGTGAAGAATGTGGCAAAGCTTATAACTGGCCTTCAATCATTAGTAAACATAAGCGAATTCATACTGGAAAGAAACCCTACAAATGTGAAGAATGTGGCAAAGCCTTTAGTGAGTCCTCAAGCCTTAATAATCATAAGAGAATTCATACTGGAGAGAAACCCTACAAATGTGAAGAATGTGGCAAAGCTTATAACTGGCCTTCAACCATTAGTAAACATAAGAGAATTCATACTGGAAAGAAACCCTACAAATGTGAAGAATGTGGCAAAGCCTTTAGTGAGTCCTCAAACCTTAATAGTCATAAGAGAATTCATACTGGAGAGAAACCCTACAAATGTGAAGAATGTGGCAAAGCCTTTAGTGAGTCCTCAAGCCTTAATAATCATAAGAGAATTCATACTGGAGAGAAACCCTACAAATGTGAAGAATGTGGCAAAGCTTTTAAAATACGTGCATACCTTACTACACATAACAGAATTCATACTGGAGAGAAACCCTACAAATGTAAAGAATGTGGCAAAGCCTTTAGTGGGTCCTCAAGCCTTAATAATCATAAGATAATTCATAGTGGAGAGAAACCCTACAAATGTGAAGAATGTGGCAAAGCTTTTAAAATACGTGCATACCTTACTACACATAACAGAATTCATACTGGAGAGAAACCCTACAAATGTGAAGAATGTGGCAAAGCCTTTAACCGATCCTCATCCCTTACTATACATAACAGAATTCATACTGTAGAAAAACCTTACAAATGTAAACAATGTGGCAAAGGTTTTAGCCAATCCTCATCCCTTACTAAACATAAGATAATTCATACTACAGAGAAACCCTACAAATGTGAAGAATGTGGCAAAGCTTTTAACAAGTCCTCAATTCTTAACATACATAAGATGATTCATACTAAAGAGAAACCACAAACCTTAAAGATGTGATAATGCTTTTTATGAAAGCTCAAACTTTTTTAAATATGAAAGAAATCATGCTGGTGAGAGAGAACTAGAAATGTGAAGAATACGACAAAGCCTTTAAAGGCTATTTAAATAGTCGTCTCACTTGATTGTAGGTAAGATACTTTATACTTGAGAAAACTACAAGTGTGAAGAATGTGGCAAAACTTAACTAATGCTCATACCTTAGTGCACAGGAAATAATTTATTTTTGAGACAAATTGTACAAATATAAAGAACGTGACAAAGCCATTAATAACTGCTCACATCTTAACATCAGAGAGCTAATACAAGCATTAAAGGTGCAATTACTGTCAAAAGATCTTCCAGAAAATAGAAGCCTTTAAAATGTATTAAATTTATTGCTGTAAATTCTTATGGCTTACAATTCAGAATCTCTACATGCAAATTTTTTTAAAATTTTTCTGGTACTCATACTAGACCCATGAATTTGATTCTTATTTCTTTTTTTTTTTTTTTTTTTTTTTTTTTTTTTTTTTTTTGGTATGTACCATTTTAGTTTTTATTAATAAAATAGAAACCTAAACTCAGAGAACTGCTTTATTCTTGCATCTAATCTGACCATACATTGAAGTAGCAATTCTTTTTTTTTTTTTTTGAGACGGAGTCTTGCTCTGTAGCCCGGGCTGGAGTGCAGTGGCCGGATCTCAGCTCACTGCAAGCTCCGCCTCCCGGGTTTACGCCATTCTCCTGCCTCAGCCTCCAGAGTAGCTGGGACTACAGGCGCCGGCCACCTCGCCCAGCTAGTTTTTTATTTTTAGTAGAGACGGGGTTTCACGGTGTTAGCCAGGATGGTCTCGATCTCCTGACCTCGTGATCCGCCCGTCTCGGCCTCCCAAAGTGCTGGGATTACAGGCTTGAGCCACCACGCTCGGCCCAGCAATTCTTTATAAAAGGACTTAGGTGAGAACTGTCAATTATATCAGTTCCATCAAAAACTCTAGGTTGGAATATCTTAAAAAGAGCAAATTAAATATGAGAAAGCACAGAAATCTCCCCCTCAAACAAGAGGGGCTTCCTTTAATAGTCTTTAATGTAGCTCATTTGCAATTGTATGAAAATCCATCAAGATCAATCATGTTATACAATCCCTAAAGGATAAAACTGAGGGAACTCATGGATAATTTTCACAGCTTCGTTGTAAAGTCCAAGATCAAAAGGATGGTTATCTTCTTTAAACTGGACATAAGATGTACACAAGATGGTGGCCTTCGCGGTTACTTTTCCAACCACTTCCATAATTCCAGAGATTTCTTCATCAAGGGGTTCCATCAACTCGATGGTTCCATTTTTTCCTTCTCCATCTGAAAGAATAAACATTTTTCCAGTGGGATGAATCTTTTCCAGCCTCTCTACGAAGCAGACAGGCTTGTCTATGAACTGGGCTAGCATGCTGGCCTTGATGCGCGACCTCGGCAACTCCATCATGTCCACCATGATTATGGCCCAAGAGTGTGGCTGGCGGGAAACCCACAGACCACTGAAACTGTGTGCCCCGCGGTGTCTGTGGGGCAGATTTCTTCTGTTTTATAAAGTATTCGTTATGTTAGCTGGTCAGTGATTATAGGAATTGTTTTTATGAGATTTAGTAGTGCACACAAAGTAATTTTCAAAGGTAATTCCATTAGTGCATTAAGTTTTAGTGTTAGAACATTCCATTTTGTTCTTTTAAGTGCAGAAACTTACATAGGCCTACTTTTATTTTTATTTTTTATTTTTTGAGATGGAGTTTCACTGTTATCACCCAGGCTGAAGTGCAGTGGTGCAATCTTGGCTCATTGCAGCCTCCACCTCCCAGGTTCAAGTGATTCTCCTCCCTCAGCCTCCCGAGTAGCTGGGATTAAAGGCATCTGCCACCACGCCTGGCTAATTTTTGTATTTTTAGTAGAAATAGGGTTTCATTGTGTTGGCCAGCCTGGTCTTGAGCTCCTGACCTCAAATGATATGCCCACCTCGGCCTCCCAAAGTACTGGGATTACAGGCGTGAGTCACCGCACCCAGCTGAGCCTATCTTTATGTAGTTAGTTTTTTTAAAAAAATTTTATTATTGACATAAATTTTATTTATTGAGTCAATTTGTTCAGGTAAGTACTAGGGAAGCTTCGTAACTTTTGAGGATGTTTTTATATGTAAAATATATCAACGAACATGACAGTGCTTGCTATGTAACAGATGCTCCATAATAAGGCAGAAATATTCGTGCTAAACTTAGTTTGTAACTTTGATTCAGAAATGAAAAATACCACTGGGCCAGGTGCAGTGACTCACGCCTATAATCCCAGCACTTTGGAAGGCAGAGTTGGGCAGATCATAAGGTCAGGTGATGAGACCATCGTGGCTAACACAGTGAACCCTGTCTCCACTGAAAATACAAAAAATTAGCCAGCCATGGTAGTAGATGCCTGTAGTTGCAGCTACTCAGGTTGCTGAGGCAGGTGAATGGCGTGAATCTGGGAGGTGGAGCTTGCAGTGAGCCAAGATTTCACCGCTGCACTCCAGCCTGGGCAACAGAGCTGGACTCTGTCTCAAAAAAAAAAAAAAAAAAAAAAAAAAAAAAAAACCAGCTGGGCGTGGTGGCTCATGCCTGTAATGTCAACACTTTGGGAGGCCGAGGTGGGTAGGTCACCTGAAGTCAGGAGTTCAAGACCAGCCTGGCTAACGTGGTGAAACCCCATCTCTACCAAAATACAAAACTTAGATAGGCATGATGGCAGGTGCCTGTAACACCACCTCCTTGGAAGGTTGAGACATGAGAATTGCTTGAATGTGGGAGGCAGAGGTTGCAGTGAGCCGAGATCATGCCATTGCACTCCAGCCTGGGCGACAGACTTTTCTCAAAAAAATAAAATATCAATGCTGAGGATACAACATAGATTTTTTTTTTCATGTGGAGAGGACACTTTTTTTCAGGCTGCAAAGCTGAATCTTGCTGAATTTAAAGAGAGATCCTGCTGCTTTAATTTCCTAATTATCTTGATTTTTTTTTTTTTAACTTTTTATGTGTATTCTAACTGTGTGTCACAGCCCTTTTTCTTCTTGCTCTATTATGGCTACAGGTTTCTCACTTATCTCCATGCCATGTCATTTCACATGGTACTTTGTAGGTTCTGATGAGAAAGTTGGTACTTTTTAATGCATTGAAAAATTGGTTTTAACTAGAGTTTGCTTATTAACATAACTTTCAGATTAGTTAATTAAAAGACATAACACTTTCCACAAGAATATATCAGCATAGAATTTATATCAGTGAGAAGAATATATCAGTTAGCATGGTTTTGTTTATAAAAGGAAAACCTTGTTAGATTCTCACACAAAGAGTGAAAAATATAGTTTGCTAAAATAGATGTCTTAGAAATTTAGTTTTTAAGAGTTGATTGTAAGTGAACAATTTCAAATTTAATTTTTATAATGTACTTATAGCATGAGTTATGTTTTCTATACAGTATCTTCAATTTTTAAGTGTGAATTTTGAAGTTGGCAAAATAATAAAGTGATCTCTGGATTTGATATTTGATGTAATTTTTTTTCATGTTGATACTACAATTTGGAGGAACTTCTCACTTTTTTTTCTAGTCTACAGTTTTTACTCTTTGTCACCTAATTGTAGTCAACTCCCTGGTCCTTTTCTCTGGAAAACTTTTGGAGAACATGGCTGCTTTTGGATTAAAATATTTCCTATTATTTTGCATAAAAACTAGTTTACTGTGTTCACGGAGTGGCCAGTCATGGGACCGTAAGCAACAGCTGCACCTTTTAGTGTTTTTCTTATTATTACCATCAACAACAGAAACTCTAAATACCCTATGCTTGAAATAAAAGCCCTAACGTACATTGGCTCTTCCCATACACTCTGCTGGGTCCAGAAAATGCTGTTAAATATTAGAGTTTCTAAGCTGGGCATGGTGGCTCACGCCTGTAATCCCAGCACTTTGGAAGGCTGAAGTGGGTGGATCACCTGAGGTCAGGAGTTTGAGACCAGCCTGGTCAACATGGTGAAACCCCGTCTTTACCAAAAATAGAAAAATTAACTGGGCATGGTGGTGGGTCCCTGTAGTCACAGCTACTCGGAAGGCTGAGGCAGGAGAATCCCTTGAATCCAGGAGGCAAAGGTTGCATTGATCCAAGATTGTGCCATTGTACTCCACTCTGTCTTAAATAAGTAAATAAAATAAATATCAGAGTTCCTATGGTCATGGCTGACAAACTAAATGACAAAAACTTTTTGAAAGTATTCAGCTGTTTAAGACAAAGACACAGTACTTGAAACATTGTTATAAATATATATATACACATACGTGTGTGTGTATGTATGTGTGTGTGTGTATATATATATATATATATATATAATTTTTAGATAAAGGTCTTGCTGTGTTACCCAGCTGAAGTGCAGTGGCATGGTCTCAGCTCACTAAAACTTCCACATTTCAGGGTCAAGCAATTCTCATGTCTGAAATAGCTGGGATTACAGGTTGGTGGCACCATGCCTTGGCTACTTTTTCTATTTTTCATGGAGATGGGGTTTCTTCATGTTGGCCAGGCTGGTCTTGACCTCAAGCGATTCACCCACCTTGGCCTCCCAAATTGCTGGAATTACATGTGTGAGCCAGTGCCTCCATTTAATTATATGTGTGTATGTGTGTGTGTGTGTGTGTATATATATATATAAATTTCTTTTTTCCAAAATGGTCTCACTCTGTCCTCCAGGCTGAAGTGCAGTGCAGCCTCCACCTACTGGGTTTAAGTGATTCTCCTGCCTCACTCTTCTGAGTAGCTGGGACTACAGGCCACCACTCCTGGCTAATTTTTGTATTTTTGGTAGAGACATGGTTTCACCCTGTTAGCCAGGCTGCTCTTGAACTCCTGACCTCAGGTGATCCACCCACCTTGGCCTCTCAAAGCACTGATTACAGGTATGAGTCACCATGCCAAGCTAAAAATACACTTTTCAAGTTGACAGATAAAATGTGTATTCTGCAAAACAATATTTTTAGGTATGTATATATCGTCACATGCTTAATTCTAGGTAATTAATGCTTTACCTCATGTAGTTAACATTTTTGTTGTGAGATCACGTGGCATTGTCTTAACATTTTTGAAAACCAGAAATACATTAGAATAAACTATACTCATTGTGCTGTACAATAAATATTTTGGACTTATTCCTCTTATTCAAGTATAATTATATATTCTTTTCTTTCTAACTGCCCATTCTAAACAACTTGGCATCTGGTATTCACCATTTTATTCTCTACAGCAATGAGATTGTTCTTTAGAATTCTTGTGTAAGTGAGACCGGGCCTGGTGGCTCACGCTTGTAATCCCAGCACGCTGGGAAGCCAAGGCAGGTGAATCACTTGAGGACAGGAGTTCAACACCAGCCTGACCAACATGGTGAAACCCTGTCTCTACTGAAAACACAAAAAAAATTAGCCAGGCATGGTGGTGGGCACCTGTAATCTCAGCTACTTGGGAGGCTGAGGCAGGAGAATTGCTTGAACCCAGTGAAGGTTGCAGTGAGCTGAGGTCACACCATTGCAATCCAGTCTGGGAACTTTGCAAAACTGTCTTAAAAAAAAAAAAAAGTGTAAGTGATACCATAAGATAGTATTCATTCTGTGTCTGGCTTATTTAAAGTAATATAATGTTCTCCAGGTTAATCCATGTTACTGAAAGTAATAGAATTTTCTTTTTTAAAAGATGAATAGTATTCAATTTTGTGTGTATACCGCATTTATTTTATTTACTCATTAGATGTCAAACTGTTGACTCTGTATGTTGGCTATTGTGAGGAGTGCTGCAAACAACATAGAAGTGCAAATGTTTCTTTTCTTTTTTAGACAGGGTCTTGTTCTGTCGCCCAGGCTGGAGGCAGAGGCCTGATCTCGGCTCACTGCCACCTCCGTCTCCCAGGTTCAAGTGATTCTCCTGCCTCAGCTCCCAAGTAGCTGGGATTACAGGCACGCACCACTGTGCCTGGCTAATTTTTGTATTTTTAGTAGAGACGAGGTTTCATCATGTTGATCAGGCTGGTCTTGAACTCCTGACCTTGTGATCCACCAGCCTCAGCCTCCCGAAGTGCTGGGATTAAAGACGTGAGCCACCGTGCCCAGCCAAATGTTTCTTCATCCTTATTTTATTTGTTGTGGATATATATCCAGTATTGAAATTATTGTATTATATAATAATTTTGATCTTATGTTTTTTTGTGAAATCTCTTTCGTTTTTCATAATTACCGTCCTCATTTACATTAAAACCAACAGTGTGCAAGCATTCCCTTTTCTTCATCTCTATGCCAACACTTTTTTAAAAATTTTTTAATTTTTATTTTTTTGAGACCGAGTCTTGCTCTTGTTGCCCAGACTGGAGTGCAATGGCACGATCTCAGCTCACCACAACCTCCGCCTTCCAGGTTCAAGCGATTCTCTTGCCTCAGCCTCCCGAGTGACTAGGATTACAAGCATGTGCTACCGCACCTGGCTAATTTTGTATTTTTAGTAGATACAGGGTTTCTCCATGTTGGTCAGGCTGGTCTTGAACTCCCAACCTCAGGTGATCCGCCTGCCTCGGCCTCCTAAAGTGTTGGGATTATATTTTGCCAACTTCAAAAATTCACACTTAAAAAGGCATGAGCCACCGCGCTTGGTCATTTTATTTATTTATTTTTTTGAGACGGAGTCTTGCTCTGTCGCCCAGGCTGGAGTACAGTGGCCAGATCTCAGCTCACTGCAAGCTCCGCCTCCCGGGTTCACGCCATTCTCCTGCCTCAGCCTCCCAAGTAGCTGGGACTACAGGCGCCCGCCACTTCCCCTGGCTAGTTTTTTGTATTTTTTCAGCAGAGACGGGGTTTCACTGTGTTAGCCAGGATGGTCTCGATCTCCTGACCTCGTGATCCACCCGTCTCGGCCTCCCAAAGTGCTGGGATTACAGGCTTGAGCCACCGCGCCTGGCCCATTTTTTAAATTTTTAATAAAAATCATTTTAACAGTGGTGAGCAGGTATCTTGTAGTTTTTTTGTTTTTTGGCATGCCTTTCTCTGATAATAATTGACACTGAGTATTTTTTAATATATTTGTTGTACATGTGTATATTTTGAAATATATTTAAGGTTTGTGCTAATTTTTAGTAGTTATTAGTTTTTTTTGTACAGTTATTTGAGGTTTTTTTTTTTTTTTTTTTTTTTTTTTTTTGAGATGGGGTCTTTCTCTGTCGCCAGGCTGGAGTGCAGTGGCGTGATCTCAGCTCACTGGAACCTCCAACACCCTAGTTAAAGTGATTCTTCTGCCTCAGCCACCCGAGTAGCTGGGATTACAGGCATGTGCCACCACCCCAAACTAATTTTTGGATATTTAGTAGTGATGGGATTTCTCCATTTTGGCCAGGATGGTCTCAGTCTCCTGATCTCATGATCCACCCACCTCGGCCTCTCAAAGTGCTGGGATTACAGACGTGAGCCACCCTGCCTGGCCTTGAGTTTCTTACATATTTTTGATGTTAAACTCTTGTCATGTGTATGATTTGCAAATATTTTGTCCCTTTTTTTAGTTGTTTCATTCTGTTTTATCATTCTGTGCAGCAGCTTTTTAATTAAAAGTAATCTGAGTAATCCATTTTTCCTTTGGTTATCTGGGATTTTGAGGTTAAATTAAAAAATTCACTGCCCAGGTCAATGTTATGATTTCACAATATTTTTTGTACTAATTTTAGAGTTTCAGGCCTTACATTTAATAACCTAATTTATTTTGAGTTGATTTTTATATATGGTGTGAGATTAGGATCTCATTGCTCTGTATGTGGATGTAAAGTTTCCTTAACCATTTATTGAAGATACTGTTCTTTAAGAAATTGTCACCTTTATATTTGTGTGAAATGTATTTCATTTCTTACTATAATGTTCTTTATACTGTACGGTGTTTCAACTTTTTGGTTAAAAGTATTTCAAAGTTTAGTTACTAGAGTTTTTGTAGATGGGATTTTTTAAAAATTTCATTTTGATATATTTATTATTGTACAGAAATGCTACTGAATTTTGGGTATTGCTTTTGTATTCTGTGAGTTTAATGAATTTGTTTATTATAATAGCTTTTAGTCAAGTCAGGCTTTTCTATACTTAAGATTGCATATAGAAATAAAAGATTACGCCGGGCGCGGTGGCTCAAGCCTGTAATCCCAGCACTTTGGGAGGCCGAGACGGGCGGATCACGAGGTCAGGAGATCGAGACCATCCTGGCTAACACGGTGAAACCCCATCTCTACTAAAAAATACAAAAAACTAGCCGGGCGAAGTGGCGGGCGCCTGTGGTCCCAGCTACTCGGGAGGCTGAGGCAGGAGAATGGCGTAAACCCGGGAGGCGGAGCTTGCAGTGAGCTGAGATCCGGCCACTGCACTCCAGCCTGGGCGACAGAGCCAGACTCAGTCTCAAAAAAAAAAAAAAAAAAAAAAAGAAATAAAAGATTACTAAACAGGGATAATTTACTTTTTCCAATTTGTATGCCTTTGGTGTTATTCTCTTCTCTGTTATGTTTAATAAGACTAAAAAAGTGCACATTCTTGCCTTGTTCTAGCTCTTAGAGTAAAATCTGTAACTTTTTTTGTTTAGTATGTTGTTAGCTGTGCATTTTTTTGGTTACATACAGCATTTATCAGCTTGAGTTGCATTGCTGCTCTACCTAAGTTTTTCAGAGATGTATTATGGTTGAATGTTGAATTTTGTCAAATTTTTATTCTGCATCTATTTATATAGTAGAGTTGTGAAATCACAAATAATTCCACATAAATACAAAACATCCTCAGAAACTTCTATGGACATCTCTATGCATGCGAACTACAAAATTTAGAGAAAATAGATAAACTGAATACAAACAACTTCCAAGATTGAATCAGGAATTAACAGAAGTCTTGAAGGGAGCAAAGAGCATAAAGTGTATAATGAATTAGTAATTAAAAAAAAAAAACCTATCAACCACAAAAAGCCCTGGATCAGATGAATCCGCAGAAAATTTTATCACATATGCAAAGATGAGCTGGTCCTAATTGTACTGATTGTATTCCAAAAAAATCATGGTGGGATTCCACCTTAACTTGTTACATAAAATTAGTATCGTGTTGCTCTCAAAATCTAGTGAAGACAGAACAACAAAAACAATTACAGGCCCATATTCCTGTTGAACACAGAAACAAAAATCCTCCATGAAATACTAGGAAGCTGAGTTCATAAGGAAAGTTATTTTGCCACAGTCATGTGAGCTTTATTCTATGAATGCAAGAATGTTTCATCATATGCAAGTCAATAAGTGTAATTCAGCATGTGAATATAATTTTAAGCAAAAAAGTATATATCACAATATATGCAGAAATAGCATTCAAGAAAATTCAATATTGACTCATGAACATATTCTCAAAAACCTTGGCATTCAAGAATCATACCTCAAAATAATAAGAGGCATGTATGACAAATCCTCAGCCAACATCATACTGAACAGGAAAAAGCTGGATACATTCTCTCTAAGAATAAAAATAATACAAGAATATTCACTCTAAACAGTCCTATTCAACATAATTCTGGAAGTCCTAGCAAGAGCAATCCAAAAAAGAAAGAAAAGGAATCTAAATTAAGTCAAATTATCTGCACTGATGATATTCTTTTTCTAGAACCATTAAAGATTAGACCAGAAGACCCCTCTGCCTAAAAAAAGACTAAAGCAAAGTCTTAGGATACAAAATTACTATATAGAAATGCGTAGCATTTCTGTACACCAATAACAAGCTAAGAAAAAAAATTCAAGAACATAGTTCTATTTACAATAGCCACAAAGAAAAAATAATATATGTAGAAATGCATTAAATCAAGGAAGTATCTCTACAAGGAGAACACTAAACACTGCTGAAAAAAATGATACAAATAAATGGAAAAGCATTTCATGCTCATGAATTTGAAGAATCAACACTTAAAATGTTTATGCTGCATAAAGCAAGCTACAGATTAAGTGCTATTTCAAACCATCAATGACTTTTAAAAATAGAATTAAGAAGCCTGTGAGCAGTGGTTCACGCCTGTAGTGCCAGCACTTTGGGAGGCTGAGGTAGGCAGATCACTTGGGGTAGGATTTCGAGACCAGCCTGGCCAACATGGTGAAACCCTATCTCTACTAAGAGTTAAAAAAAAAAAAAAAAAAAAAAAAAAAAAAAAAAAAAGCCAAATGTGGTGGTGTACGCCTGTAATCGTAGCTACTCAGGAGGGTGAGATGGGAGGATTGCTTGAACCTGGGAGACAGGTTGCATTGAGCCGAGATAACACCATTGCACATTCCAGACTGGACAACAGAGTGAAACTCCGTCTAAAAAAAAAAAACAAAACTTTTAAAATATATATGGAAGAATAAAAGAATCCAAATAGTAAAGGCAACTTTAGACAAAAAGGACAAACCTGGATATCTTCCATTACTTATCTTTAAACTGTACTATAAGCTACAGTAATCTGTATAATATATTTCTGGTACAAAAATATACATATAGACCAAAGCAAAAGATGAGAGAGCCCTGAAATAAAGCTACAGTACTCCAACTTATTATTGAAAAAGTCTATAGAAATAAAGGAAAAATAACTTTCTATGCAATAAATAGCAGTGGGAAAACTGGCTAGTCATATGCAAAAGAAAATTGAATCCCTACCTCATATCATAAGAAATATGACAAGATAGATTTATAACTGAGTCTTCAAGCCACAGAAATCCTAGAAGAACACATAGAAGGTATTATAACTGAGTCTTCAAGCCACAGAAATCCTAGAAGAACACATAGAAGGTACATTTCTAGACACTGGCCTCTAGAAATAATTTATGACTAACACCTTAAAAGTGAATGCAACAAAAATTAAAATTTTAAAATGGCGCCTAAGTAAACTAAGGAGCTTTTACACAGTGAAAAGCTAAAGTAAACATAGAGCCTACAGTGTGGAATAAATTATTTGTATACTGCATATTGCAAAGGATTAATACCTGCAGTCTATAAGAAATTTAATAAGAAAGAAAAGTGACATAAATACTTCTCAAAGGAAGACTAAAAGCTGCCAATAAACATGCAGAAAATTGCTCAATATCTAATCAGAGAGATGTAAAATTTTGGAGAGAAGAAAATATTTATAAACTTGGTGAAAATGCAAATTCAGCCCCTGTGAAACAGTTTCTAGATTTTTCACAGAACTGAAAATAGAATTGCCATTTGACCCATTAACCCCTTTTTTGGGTATCTACACAAAGGAAAATAAAGAATTTTACAAAAATGACACCTGTACTTACATGTTTATTGCAGCACTATTTACAGTGGCAAAAACATAGGTACTTAGGAATCTTAGATTGGAATTTAAAAATGAGGTATTTATACACCATGAAATACTATGTAGCCACAGAGAATTAAGTAATGTCCTTTGCAGCAACATGGATGAAGCAGAAGGCCATTGTTTTAAGCAAATTAACACAGAATAGACAGACAAATACCACATGATCTCACTTACATGTTGGAGGTAAAACATTGGGTGCACAGAGAAACAGATGGAAACAATAAACACTGAAAACTTAAAAAGGAAGAAAGGGAGACATGCTTTGAAAAACTACTCATCAGGTATCATGTACACTATGTGGGCAATGGAATTACTAAGTGTGCAAGCCTCAACATCCTGATGTATACCAGTTACAAATTTGCACATGTACCACCTGAATCTAAGATAATAAAATGTTTTGTGGTATAATGGCATGTTACATTTTTACAGTTCTGAATTAGTAGTAATTGGAATTAGGGGTGAGAGAATTATTTGCCCCTTAGGGCATAGCAGTAAATGTTTTTATACCAGGTCTCCCCACACTCTATAAGCTAGCCTTTCTGAAAGCTCTTGGCCTATAGCTCAAGAAGTGCTTTATTTCCAAGTGTGCAGATAAAAAAAAAAGACTCTACATCTTTTTTATGTATCAACTGTACACTAGACCACAGAGTTGATTTGTTAGTCTACTCTTTTGGGGGGAAAATGGTAAGTGGTTTAATCACAATAAAAAAAACATTTTAGAAAATGTGAGGTTGTGAGAAAACCATGGTTAATTCCTTAATTAGGAAAAGAAAATGTTTTCTCTAAGAAAAATGCATAAAACCTTAATGTCCATAGCCTAAGAATAATGAAACAGTGTAGTTTATTTAAGACCACACTGCTGCAAATGCTTACTCCATCACAAGAAATAGAAATAATGGGTCAGAGGTATTTTTAGAGTACTTTTCTTAATCTATTGCAGTGTGTAAATTTTTGTCTTTGTTATCTCATATAGAAGTCTGTACTTAAAAAGCCATGACTTTTTTGTTAATATGCTCACACAAATATTTTCCCTAGAAAAGTACTAGTGTGTTTGCAATCATTGTGTAGCATTTCTGGCCTTCCTTGTGCTACTGTGTTGGTATGAAATAAGAAGACAGGAAATAAAGAGTGAGCCATGACATTTCTAGTTTCTAAAACCACACCATCTGAAATGTAGTGTTATGTCAGCAATAAATAATGACAGTATTTCAAAATATAGAAACACAAATTGATACTTTATATAGTTTTTTATAGTTTATAAATATTTGTAGTTTCTGAATTATTATAAGTTAAACAACTTGAAGATACCTAAAAGTTTTATTTAAATGATAGTATTAATATTGTAATAACTTATGATTGTGAATAACAATTGCCCTATTGGGTTTACTGGAAAGTAGTTATTTATCTTCTAATTGTGGACAGACAATAGGTTTTTATAATCCTAAGCATACGGATTTCTTTTCTTTTTTTTTGAGACAAAGTTTCATTCTTGTTACCCAGCCTGGAGTGCGATGGCACAATCTTGGCTCACTGCAACCTCCACCTCCCAGGTTCAAGCGATTCTCCTACCTCAGCCTCCCAAGCAGCTGGGATTACAGGCATATGCCACCACACCCAGATAATTTGTGTATTTTTAGTAGAGACCGGGTTTCACCATCTTGGCCAGACTGGTGTCAAGCTCCTGACCTCACGTGATGCACCCGCGTTGGCATCACAAAGTGCTGGGATGACGGGTGGGAGCCACTGTGTCCAGTCCAGATCTTTTAAAATTAGTACTGTTTAAATTTGTGCAAAATTCATAGGCTTGCAGTAGCAGACATTTTAATATTTTTTTCCAGTAGAAGAGAAAAAGTGGCTGGGCACAGTGGCTCACGCCTGTATTCCCAGCACTTTGGGAGGCCGAGACAGGTGGATCACCTGAGGTCAGGGGTTCGAGACCAGCTTGACTAACATGGTGAAACCCTGTCTCTACTAAAAATACAAAAATTAGCCAGATATAGTATCGGGTGTCTGTAATCCCAGCTCCTCGGGAGGCTGAGGCAGGAGAATCGCTTGAACCCTGGGAGGCAGAGGTTGCAGTGAGCCAAGATTGTGCCATTGCACTCCAGCCTGGGTGAAAAAGCAAGACTGAGTCTGAAAAACAAAGAATGAAAACCAATAAAATTAATTTTTAAAATACGTTTAAAAGAAACTTCACATTTGTTCATTAAATAAGATTTAAAACCACATTTTAAGTGACTGATTAGTAATTCCAATCTATTTCATTTGAGTCACTGAAAAAACCCTAATATCCTTTAATTATTCAAAAAATATTCAAAAAAAAAAGTATTCTTACATTAGTGTTTCTGAAACTTTCAGAAACTGTGGACCACTTAATGGATGATGATGTACATGGAGACAAATTTTCTATATGATAATAGGCTCATCCTAGCTTTTGTTTTCATTTTTTAAATTTTTTGAGACAGAGTTTTGTTTCTATTGCCCAGGCTGCAGTGCAATGGTGCGATCTTGGCTCACTGCAACTTCCGCCTTCCGAGTTCAAGCGATTCTTCTGCCTCAGCCTCCCTAGTAGCTGGGATTACAGGCATGCGCCATCATGCCTGGCTAATTTGTATTTTTTATAGATATGGGGTTTTTCCATGTGGGTCAGGTTGGTCTCAAACTCCCGACCTCGCGTGATCTGCTCACCTTGGCCTCCCAAAGTGTTGAGATTACAGGCGCGGGCCACCTCACCCGGTCTCATCCTAGCTTTTAATTTAAAAATTCAGTTTATTTCAAAAGTAAAATTAATGGCTCTTTTAAGTCATGAGAGGGATATCATTGGTAGAATCCATTTACCAAAGTGTATATCTTAGGCTTAGTAATGAGTACTTTAAACCAAAAATCAGTTTCTACATACTGTCTAAGTGCAAAAAGAGGTGTTTTATAAAATCCTCTTTATTTCTACTAAGTTAGAGAATTCAAAGCCAAAATGTTAAGTTAGGGATAAAAACAAGCATTGGATAAGAATGTGTTGGGTGCGATGATTCAGAGTCAAACTTGACAAGTGGTTCCTGATTGCAGCTGAGTTCTGCTATTTATGGGCTGTATGACTTGAATACAGTTTCTTCACCGCTATGTGCTTGACTATTCAGCTGTACAGTGAGAATAATGGTGCTTAAATCCTAGGGTTTTGTTAAAATTAGAGCAAGTAATACAAATGATGTCCCGGAAGAGCATCCAACACATAACAAATGTACAGAAATTTTATCTATTTGTCGATTCTGTTAGATTTTGATCAATGTTAAGCCTAAAAACCAGGTGACCACATCAGTGGATTGTATGTTCATTCTACTCAGCCAGTCTGAGGCTGTATAGTAGTTGAATGTTTCTAATACTATCCTTGGCAAATTCACATATATTCACATATGTGTGTGTTTGTGTGTGTGTGTGTGTGTGTGTTTCCTGAAAATTTTAAGATGAACAAGCACTTTCTTCTCTGGCCAAATTTCTTAAAGCTTTTTTTCTGTCTGATTTTAAAAAAGTATTAATATTTTTATTGGCAAATCAGAGTCATATACATTTATGGGGAACAATATGAAGTTTTAGTATATGTATATAATATGGAATGAAAAAGTCAAATTAACATATCAGCTCACTCAAGTATCATTTTCGTGGTGAGATATTTGAAATTTACTCTTAGTCATTTTGAAATATACAATACATTGTCATTTACTATAATCACACTGCTGTGCAATATATCTCAAAAGCTGTTTACCCTATTTGAAACTTTGTGCCCTTTGATCAACAGCTCCCTATTTTTCTTACTTTCTTGCTTGCTTTCTCTCTCTCTCTTTTTCTTTTTCTTTTGTCTTTATTTGAGATGGAGTCTTGCTGTGTTGCCCAGGCTGGAGTGCATTGGTGCAATCTCGGCTCACTGCAACCTCCGTCTTCTGCATTCAAGTGATTATCCTGCCCCACCCTCCCGGGTAGCTGGGATTATAAATATGCGCCACCAAACCTGGCCAACGACTCCCTATTTTCTTCCCACCACACCAGTGGAACAACTGGTAACCATTGTTCCACTTTATACTTTTTTTTTTTTTTTTTTTTTTTTTTTTTTTTTTTTGAGACGGAGTCTCGCTCTGTCACCCAGGCTGCAGTGCAGTGGCCGGATCTCAGCTCACTGCAAGCTCCGCCTCCCGGGTTCACGCCATTCTCCTGCCTCAGCCTCCCGAGTAGCTGGGACTACAGGCGCCCGCCACCTCGCCCGGCTAGTTTTTTGTATTTTTTAGTAGAGACGGGGTTTCACCGTGTTAGCCAGGATGGTCTCGATCTCCTGACGTCGTGATCCACCCGTCTCGGCCTCCCAAAGTGCTGGGATTACAGGCTTGAGCCACCGCACCCGGCTATACTTTTGTGAGTTAAAATTTATTAGATTCTACATATAAATGAGGTCATGCAGTATTATTTTTTCTGTATCAGACTTCTTCCATCTAGCATAATGTCTTCTGAATTTATCCATATTTTTTGAACGATAGGATTTTCCTCCTGTTTGTTTTTTATTTTTATTTTTTTTGAGACAAAGTCTTGCTCTGTCACCCAGGCTGTAGTGCAGTGGCACAGTCTTGGCTTACTGTAACCTCTGCCTCCCAGGTTCAAGTAATTCCCCTGCCTCAGCCTCCCAAGTAGCTGGGATTACAGGTGCCCGCCACCATGCCCAGCTAATTTTTTTGTATTTTTAGTAGAGATGGCGTTTCACCATGTTGGCCAGGCTGGTCTTGAACTCTTGACCTCATGATCTGCCTGCCTCAGCCTCCCAAAGTGCTGGGTTTATAAGCATGAGCCACCACACCTGGTCAGGATTTTCCTCTTTTTAAGGCTGAATAGTATTCCATTGTGCATCTATGTCAAATTTTTTAAATTAATTTAAATGTATATTTATTATTGGTTGAAAAACTTGGGTTATGAAAAGATATTTCCGTGTTAAGCATGTATTAATGTAATTCAGCGTTAAATATTAATAATAGCTGGTTTGTACTGAGCACTAACCATAACACTATGCACGTGTTAATGAGTTTAATTCTCACAGTAACTTAATACCATAAGTATTATAATTATTCTTATTTTACAGAGGAACAGAAAGAACCACTGAGAAAAACAACTTGCTCACAATAGCCCAGGCTGGAGTTTAGTGGTTTGATCTTGGCTTACTGCAACCTCTGCCTCCCGGGTTCAAACTATTCTCATGCCTCAGCCTCCCAAGTACCTGGGATTGCAGACGTGGAACACCATGACTGGCTAATTTTTGTATTTTTAGTAGAAATGGAGTTTTTACATTTTTGCCAGGCTGGTCACAAGCTCTGGACTTTATGTGATCCTCCCACCTTGGCCTCCCAAAGTGCTGAGATTACAGGTGTGAGCCACCATGCCCAGCCTAATGTGAATGTTTTTTTTTTTTTGAGACGGAGTCTCGCTCTGTCGCCCAGGCTGGAGTGCAGTGGCCGGATCTCAGCTCACTGCAAGCTCCGCCTCCCGGGTTCACGCCATTCTCCTGCCTCAGCCTCCCGAGTAGCTGGGACTACAGGCGCCCACCACCTCGCCCAGCTAGTTTTTTGTATTTTTTTAGTAGAGACGGGGTTTCACCGTGTTAGCCAGGATGGTCTCGATCTCCCGACCTCGTGATCCACCCGTCTCGGCCTCCCAAAGTGCTGGGATTACAGGCTTGAGCCACCGCGCCCGGCCAATGTGAATGTTTCTTGAATCCAGAAAAGTTATGCAGATAGTTTCTTGTAGGTTAACATAAAAGAACAATTAGCAAAAACATTTGAAATGGGATAAAATTAATCAAAACCACATCTTTCCAATAAGTGGTCATAATTGCTGTGCTTTTTAAAATGGCTAGATTACTAACAATATGCAAAGACAAGACTTTGGCTTAACTTTTTGAACATTTTGACATTTGAAATCTTGGCTAAAGATTTTTTTTTTTTTTTTTTTTTTTTTTTTTTTGAGACGGAGTTTTGCTCTTGTTCCCTAGGCTGGAGTGCAATGGTACGATCTTGGCTCACCACAACCTCTGCCTCCTGGGTTCAAGCGATTCTCCTGCCTCAGCCTCCCGAGTAGCTGGGATTACAAGCATGTGCCACCATGCCTGGCTAAGTTTTTATTTTTTAGTAGAGGTAGGGTTTCTCCATGTTGGTCAGGCTTGTCTCAAACTGACCTCAGGTGATCCACCCGCCTCAGCCTCCCAAACTGCTGGGATTACAGGTGTGAGCCACCGCGCCTGGCCAAAGATTTTAAAAAGAATATTTTTTAGGTGACTTTTTAGGGCTTCCAAGGTAATACAAGAAGAATTTTAATAGGCAGGAAAATGCATTCTACATACACACATTGCACTTCTCTGATTTGCTTTAACATTGGAAGATTAAAGACTGCAAATCTAGTTTCTCAATTTAGAGTAAATTAACAAAAGATTTATTTTTCAGCTAGGCAAATAATTGTATAAAACTAATGGATAACAGATGTCAGTAGCTGTCAAAAAATAGCATGAGCAGATTCGGTAAGTATCTAGCCATGCAAATGACAGTCCAATAAAATTAAAACCCTAATAAAGCATTGATGTGCAGTGCCATGCACCTCCACTCAGCACCTCCTTGTGCCTGTTTACAGAGATACCAATTTCTCCTTTGTGACTAAGGGTGAATACTGGAAACTGAGAATGCTGTATTCAGAGTTATTACTGGGAACATGGTTAACACATTTCTTTCATATTATAAAGAAATTTTATGAATGTTACTCTGCCTCACAACGCCTTTTACTAAAAGTTTGTTTTTTTAAAGTACTCAATTTGGATTTATAAAAAATGTCAATATTCTGGATAAGTCACAAACACTTAAATTTCAACCAAATTTTATAAAACATATTTGAATAAGATGAAGTGTTCTTAGCCAATAATTGTATTTTATTACTAAATTTAGAGACAAATAGAAAACCAGTACTTTGGGCCAAATAACAGTGTTTGGCACAGAAATACTCCCAAACAAGTGCTCTTGATCATCATCATTAAAATAGCAATGGCACCACCTGCTTTCCTGAAACCAGCTGGACTGTTTTCCACTGATATAAAGTGGAGAGGACATTGAAATAATGAAGGAAGCTGATATAAATGGAAGACTTATATAAAACAAAAGTAAATACAAGTGAAATACTTATATGAAATACTTTTTTTAAAAAAAGTAGCATTTGATGTCGTACGACTGTAGATGAAACTATTAGTATGAGATCCTCATATTTTTACTTCTCTTGACAGAATAACTTCATTCACAATGTTCTTATTTCAAATAATATTTTTTCTGTTAGATATTTGCTAGCTTCCAGTCGAATATTACCTGAGTTCAATAGAAATCAACCAAAGAAATATTTTACCACAAGCATTTTATTATTGATGTGTATGCTTATTTTACTTAAAATACATTAGCTTTTGATGAAAGATTTATACTTTTTTTTTTATCAGTGTGTTTTTTATTGTCCTTCCAGGAAGCTACTCTTCTCAGCACTACCCGCATTGACTAATAGTGAGTAAAAGTTCTGTTTGGTTAAGAAGCAAATGTGTCTTCTCTGTATCTCTTTTTTCATTTGTTGGCTGAAGAAAGGAGAATGCAGATAGAAGATTAAAGAAACTATAATCCCTGAAAGATTATTTAGAAGTCCTCTTAACCAGAAAGAAAACCCTCAAGGAATTGTGATATGAGCAGAAAATACATTATCTTGCTAAGCTTCTAAAATTTCAGTATAAAACCTGTATTGCTTTAACAAATATATTATTCCTTCAGTTTTGATTTTTCAGAATATGATTCAATTTCTTGGTGAATCAAAACTGAGAGGGGAATAACTTATTTGTGAAGGTAAGAAAATATAGGGAATACTTACTATTTGTGGCCAACATCTTCTCCACCCCACATCGTTCTATGCTCTGCTTTTATTGATACCGGAGCACAAAAGAAATTATTTAGGCAAATTGTGAGTATAAGAGAGTCCTCAGCAAAGCTTCTCTTTTAACAAGAAACAGCCCGCAATTGATTTTTTTTCAACAAAGAGCAGCCTGTAAAATCCAGCTGCAAACATAGATAAGCAAGCTGGAAGCTTACATGGGTGAATGTCGGCAGCTGTTGCAATAGGAAAAGCTACCTGGGGCCAACCATTTTCAACATGGAGGCGCTATGTTTTTTTTGTGAATCACGTGTGTAAAGGAACAGGAAACAGGGCACTGGCCGGGTAAAGAACCCATGTGCATAGTAGAAAATTAAGGTGAGGTGGCCAGCTTCTTCATGCACTGTGTAAATGGCACACCTTGTGTGACCAATCTTTTAGTCCCTATCTAAATCAAAAACACCATTTCCTCAAGCTCGTCTGTAAAACCCCATGCATTTCACCACAGAACTGGAAGACCTGCTGGAGAGCCCATCTGTCTCTGTAGGAGAGAGAGGTTTTCTTTTTCTTTTGCCTATTAAACCTCTACTCTTAACCTCACTCCTCATGTGTTTGCATCCTTAATTTTCTTGCTGTGAGGCAATAAACCTCACTCCTAACCTCAAGTGATCTGCTCACCTCAACCTTCCATAGTGCTGGGATTAAAGGTGTAAGCCACCACACCTGGTGGATTCCACTTTCTTTTATAACCAGAATATCTCCTAAAGCCAAAGGATAAAAAAAGGCTAGAAGCCATTATTAGTAACCTAAAAATCTAGGCCCTCCTCAAACCCTGTAACACCCCAATATTAGGAGTGCAAAAATCCAATGTGAAATGAAAACCATCAAAAAATCAACAGGTTATTATTCTCAGTTTACCTTCCACAAAAGGTAGCAGTAATGCATTCTAAGGAATATAAAAAGAAAACAGGAAGTAGCTGAAGGAAATAGTTTAGCTGATCAGTCAGTCAAATCAGCAGAAAGGAAGCTTCAGGGCAACAACACACTTCATACTCCTCTAATTTGGGAAGATTCCATAAGAAAAAATAGGCCCCAGTATTCTCCTGCAGAGATAAAATGGGTCATTACTCAAGGGTACACTTTCCAGTCCTCAGAATAGCTAGAGTCAAAGGATGGCAAACTCCATTTGCCAATCTCTAGCCAATGGAAAGTCCTTAAAATGTTTCACCAAACTTTTCACTTGGGAAAGAATAAAACTTGTCAATATGCCCAGAGATTGTTTTCAGGAGAGAACTTATTCAAAACATCACACAGGTTGTTAAAGCTTATGAAGCCTATCTTAAAGATAATCTCCTCAACAGGCAGCTTCTCCCTCTCTGAACCCAAAGGGTGGGAAGCTATTCAAGGGAGATCTGGAAGATAAACTTCACCCACATGTGAAAACCAAAGGGCATCCAGTGCCTTCTGGTACGGGTGGATGCTTTAAGGATCTTTGTTTTCATGGGTTATGTAATTGGCACACCTAGTCAAACCAATCCCCTGTAAATCATTCATCACCTATGTAAATCAATCACGGCCTCCTCAAGCCACTGTACAAAATCAATCACATTCTGCCCCAAATCAAAGACCCTCTCTTGGGCAACGCACATGCTCAGAATGAGGAAGCTTTTTCTCTATCTCTTCTTTCTGTCTGTTAAACTTTCTGCTTCTAAACCCCCTGCTTGTGTGTGTTTGTGTCCTGAATTCTTTCTCGATTCAAGACACAGAACCACAGGTAGAGGCCCAGACAACAAAGCCATTTCATTTGGGGGTTCTCATTTGGGATCAGAATCAGAACAGAAGATACAAACGTCGGATTGGTGAGTATGGCGTGGACCTCAAATCTGTCTTTTAATCTCAAGGCTTTCTTCAAATCAGTTTTATTCACAGAGGTCCTAACCATCATGTGAGGCTGGAAGAAGTCTGAAGCAACTGAGGATTATTGTTGAGGGCACACCCTGGCATTATTCAAAGCCTTCTGGACTGAAGCCAGCCTGTGATGGCCCATCTGAGTGTTGGCAAAGGATCTTCAGCTATCCTTTCACAAAATTTTCCTTTCTTTCTATCTGGTGTAACTATGTGTCTTATTCTCTCTGTGTGTGCAATGTGCAGGAAGGTTTACAGTTCAGAGAAACACTTCTGTTACAAAAGATTGGCAAATGCCTCAGGCAGAACTCAATAAGCATCTGTATCTTTCCTCTAGTGAGCACATGGTATTTCTAAGCCAACAGTGTCAGCTAGTGAAAATAGAAATTCTCTTCATGAGACACATTTCAGTCATTTACCATAACACTGCAATTTCCTAAGTATTTTTGTGCTGCTAGAAAAGACCCTTCTGTGAATGGGAAAGCTCTGCCTTCAACAATTAGGAGTAAAATATCTTCCATACCAAATTTTAGTTCTGATACTGTCCCATTAGTAGAAAAAGTCATCGTTAGGTCCCTACCTACATTTAAGGCACCCAGTCTGCCTCTAATTAGAACACTACTTAATTAGTAAGGAGAATTTTAAGTTTAGAAGCTAACCAGAAACACTTTTCTAAGGGTAAATGTTTTATCATGAGCCATAATAGCAGGCAATCTAGCAAATTTTTTTTTGTTGTTAAAGAAACCTTGCCCAAAGGTGACTATTAGAGTCTCTACAAAGATTCGTTTTTTTAGGGAGCCAGGAAGATCACACAAGTCTAGAAAGTCAAAGGGAATCACAGGTGGATAAGCTGAGGTTGCATGGGTAAAGCACAGTTAATCCCATGACTTAGTTCATCTGGTTCCGTGACTTGGAAAGCCACACCTACAACCATGGGCAGCACATTTAACATGGTGCCAGGACCCAGGAACCAAGAAAAGAGAATGGTCGGGAGACACTCACACTGTCTTCCCCTCCACCCTGGGTCACAATGAAAGAAGGAAAACTAAAAGGATGCTTTTATTCTCACTTCTTTTTCTAGATGGGTAACAGACCGTCTTCACCTTGCACCCCTCTGGAGTGCACTGTGAAACACTAGAACTTCTTCAACCTCAGGACTTTGAAGAAAAAAGCAACTCATTTTCTTTTGCCCAAGGGTATGGCATTTTTACTGAACCTTTGCAAGCATTGTAAAATCAACCCTGCTATTTTAACAGGCGTATCAGGCAGGACTATAGGGGACAATCCTCCAGAATTAGAAAAGCAACTTCCAGGGGAACCATCTGAGAACTCCCAGTATTTGGGGCCAACGCAAGTTCCCTTCTTATTGCAGGACCCTAGAGAAGTAAAGGAAGACTTAGGTCAATTTTCTGACAACTCCAATAGATTTATAGAAGGTTTTCAGAATTTAACTCAAGTGTATCCCCTCACATGAAAGGATGTTATGCTGCTTCTAAACCCAACCCCAACTACAGCCGAAAAGAAGGCAGCTCTGCAGGCAGCAGAGATTTTCAGAAATGAGCAATGTATCTCCTATAACACATCAAAAGGGAAAAAAGGAGATAGGGAATGTGAAGAAATAGAAGAAACACCATTTTGAATAGGAAGTGAAGCAGTTCCTCTTGACAACCCTGATTGGGACTCCAGTAGCTCTGCAGATGAATGGAAAAGGAAATACCTTTTAATATGCATTTTAGAAGGTCTAGAAAGATTTCTGCCTGACCCAGTGAGATGTCATAGACCTTTAACTGAATCCAAGCCAGTTAATTATCAGATCCAGTCTGACTCTAGATCCAATCCACTTTCTGTCCTGACTTCTTAATCCAGTTTGAATTCTAAATTCGCTAAAACTCAGAGAGTTCAAAACACAAATCCATGATACTTTGGAATCCAAGAAAGAACTTACCATGCTCCCTAGTTGCTGCAAGACAGCAGCGAACACAATAAGCCATTGTTTGGTCACTTGGTATTCTTGGGGGTTGCTAGAGGCTCTATTTCAGATTTTACTTCTAGTTCAATCTGTTAAAAATGTCTTAAACCAAATATATATATATATATATGATGGACTTTCATTCTTGTCATCCAGCCAGGAGTGCAATGGCACGTTCTTGGCTCACTGCAACCCTCGCCTCTCAGGTTCAAGCAATTCTCCTACCTCAGCCTCCCAAGTATCTGGGATTACAGGCACCCGCCACCACCATACTTGGCTATTTTTTTTTTTTTTTTTTTTTTTTTTTTTTTTTTTGTATTTTTAGTACAGACAGTGCTTCACCAAGCTGGCCAGGCTGATCTCGAACTCCTGATCTCAGGTGATCCACCCACCTCGGCCTCCCAAAGTGCTGGGATTACAGGTGTGAGCCACCATGCCCAGCCAAACAAAATAAATTTAACAGAATTTAATCAAGCAAAAAGTTATTCACTAATTTTGCAGTCTGGTGAGCCAGAGTAGGCTCAGAGAAAACTCCCAAGCAGTCACACTGTTGGCATTTAAACTAGAACAATTTCACTATGAGTAGGGGATTGATAAAATAACGCTGAGACCTGTTGGGCTGCATCACAAAAAGTCAGGCATTCTTAGTCACAGGTGAGTAAAGGAGGATATTTATTTTAAGGTACCCACTGGCTGAGTGGATCCACATCTAAAAAGCTGAGCCTTCAACAAAGACAGAGCAGGGTTTTTATAAGTGGGCTTACAGAAGCAAAACAAAAGCAGTTAATCATATAGTGCATAACTTGTGGCCTTGCATAGCTGGTGACCATGTAGCCGCGTCAAAAGAAAACCAAGAACTGGCTAAATACAGACATTTATAAAACATAATCATGCTTAAGAGGCAAAGGAAAGGAGTAACAGTAAGGGAATTTGTCTTTTTTTTTTTTTTTCTTTTTTTTTCCCCTTCAACCTTGCTCTGGAGTGAGGGGGGTGCCTGGAGCCTATTCCTTTGACCTTGGCTTTTCGGATAGTGTTATCTTATAACTGTCCTTGAAGCGAACTGCTAAGCAGAGGAACACTTGTTTCTTTTTCTTTTTAACCCTTACTACAATCCCTTTCTGGTGACAACATAATAGAAGAATATTTATGCACAGATAAAAAACCTGAAGTACAGGAAAGAAAAGTGAGTTACAGAAACAGTGATTAATTATAGCTTGGCATTTGCTTTATTTAGACATGAATTAAGCAGTTGGTCTCTTTTGATCGGCCAAAATTTGATAACTGACCCAAAACTAGGTTACAGTTTATTTACATTTTCAGCTGGGTTTCAGTTGACCATGTATGAAGAAACACTCAGGCTCAATTCAAAACACATAAAAAGGTAGCTTTAGGTTAAACTTTATTTAAAAAAACAGATTTCATATGTCTGCAAACGCTTTTCATCCCTTTTTGATATTTGGAGGCTATTTATGATTTTCATTGCTGACTAAAACTACTGTGCCTGAAACAAACTCTAACCTTGATATGAAGTGACTTATAGAGAAATCTGCTAACAAGACATTTTATTCTGCTGAAATTTAGAAAAATAGCTGAGTAAATCCGAAGTTGTCCTTTGATTTTTAAAATAACAGAGCTGCTTTTTAAGATTCTAAAGTCAGAAGCAGCCATGAGGCAATTCTCAGCAGCACACATGAAAATCACACACAGTGAATGCATCTTTCACTCTGAACCAATTGTTTTCTCCCCAGTCTGCGTGTAAAAATCACCTGGGGGAGGGCCTTTAAAACTCTTCCCAATTCAAGTCGACACACCCCAATTAAATCAGAATTCCTGGAGTGGAACCCAGGCAACAGTATGGTTTAAATCTTTCAAGGTGACGACAGAGTACAGCCAAACTCAAAGCCACTGCTTTAAACCAACACTTTTTAGATCACCTACTTGCCAATTATTTCTCAAATAAATAAAAAATTGTTTGCCACTAAATCATGGCCTTTCAGTCTTACCAGTATTATCAAATTACTATTTTTTTCAGAACCAACCTTGCTATTGGTTCTGTTCCTGATTCAACCTGGTTCCATAGATACTGCACACTATGTGGAGAACACTGTGCAAGGTGCCGTGGCAGTGATGATTATTACTGTGAGGAAAACGTTTCCTTAAATTAAAAAAAAGCTGCATTTCCACAAAACAAAAAACATTACATGTACCAAATTAAGAAAAAAAAAATACCTATAACTCACCCAAAGGTTAGAGCTTTAATATTCCCTTTGAATATTAACATCTGTATGATTATGTCCTGAGTGAGTGTGTTCCACCAGAAAACAAAACAAAACAAAAAACTAAAATCTTGCCATTATTCTGAGATACTGAGTTAGCATTTTTGTGCAAATATATACTATTTAAATTTTTTTTTTTTTTTTTTGAGACGGAGTCTCGCTTTGTCTCCCAGGCTGGAGTGCAGTGGCCCGATCTCGGTTCACTACAACCTCCGCCTCCCGGGTTCAAGCGATTCTCCTGCCTCAGCCTCCTGAGTAGCTGGGACTACAGGCGTCCGCCACCACCCCCGGCTAAGTTTTGTATTTTTAGTAGAGACAGGGTTTCACCATATTGTCCAGGCTGGTCTTGAACTCCTGACCTTGTGATCCTCCCACCTCGGCCTCCCAAAGTGCTGGGATTACAGGCGTGAGCCACTGCGCCCGGCCTAACTTTTTTATTAATATGTAGCATACAGAACTACATGCACAAAGCATTTATTCATGTAAAGCTCAATAAATTGTTACAAAAAACACACTTGTGTAATCAAAACATAAAATAGGCCCGGTGCAGTGGGTCACGCCTGTAAATCTTTGTATTTTGGAAGGCCAAGGTCTGCAGATTGCTTGAGCTCAGGAGCTTAAGACCAGCCTGGGCACCATGGTGACACCCGGTCTCTTCTAAAATACAATACCAAAAAACCACCAGGCATGGTGGTGCACACTTGTGGTCCTAGCTCCTCGGGAAACTGAGGTGGGAGGATCATTTGAACCTGATTGGTGGAGGTTGCAGTGAGCCAAAATCACACTCCTGCACTCTATCCTGTGTGAAAGAGTGAGACTTTGTCTCAAAATAAAATAAAACTAGACTCATCCATGCCCCAACAATTGCCTTATCCTTTCTTCTCCAACAATAGCCATAATCTTACGAGCTAACATTATAGATTCATTTTGTGTTTTATTACAGAAAATTTTTAACATGTGCAAAACAAACAAAACACATATTGTTGAGGCCTCATGACAACCACAATAGACTTGTCATGAAGCCACAGCAACAACTAATCTTGTGCGATTCTGGTGTCATCTACACTTCTCTACTTCAGTCAGCCCTGGTCAACCCATTGGCCACCCTACATTATTTACGTTAGTTTTGTTTTTTTGTGAGGTCAAATGTACATACATTGAAAGGCACAAATCCTAACTGAAAAATTTTGACAGATAAATACACTCATATAACCTTCATATCTTTTAAGAATGAACTGAACTTTGTTCTATCCTAGTGATAGAATATAAAAATAGAATGACGAATTTTTTTTTCATTCTCAGATAATTCCTTCAGGCCTTTCTTTCAGACAATTTTGTTGTCACAAAAGGCTGTTTTCTCGGTGATATTTTGTTTGTTTGTTTTACCATTGGTTCATTTTGCCTGACATCATACAATATGTACTATTTTATTTTAAGCTTGTCTCATTTAGCAGGTTTATGAGATTCATCTAGCATGTTTGCTTCAGTAGCTTGTTTCTTTCTATGACTGAGTAGCATTCTCTTGTATGAATGAGTTACAATTTTTCCATCCATTTTCCTAGAGATGGACATTTGGGTTTTTTCCTGCTTTAAGCTATTATGACCAAAAGGTTTATAAACATTATTGTGTAAATACTTTTTACAATATAATTTTATTCCTTTATTAGCATTAAGTGACACCTCTACTTTTTAAAATGGTTTCTCCAGGTATTACAATATGCATCTTCAACATATCACAATCTACCTAGAGTTAATACTGTACTATTTTAATAAACGTAAAATATGAAGGCCTTGTTGTTAAAAAGTTTGAATTACCTCCTTCTATTTTTTGTGCTATTTATAAATCTTATGTCTATGCATTATATATATCACAATACTGGGTTGTAACATTTATTAAATATTCATAAGTCTTATAAAGAAATTAAGAGAAAATGATGCTTATAAATATTTAGAGGCAAATATTTTGAGGCTATGTAAATACACTGTTTTTCTTTTAAATTTACCCACAATTTGTGCATTCTTCAGTACATCTTGTCTACAGTAATTATTATTGTTGTGTCCTAGTTGTGATTTTCTACTTTGTGTTATCCATCTACGTTAATTAGTACTTGGAATTCTATAGAAAAGATTTTCTTTCTATCTCTCTTTTTTTCTATTTATTTATTTTTTCTAGACCTGTATGGACTTATGAATATTTCTTTTATTCTCAGGGTTATAGTCCAATCCTATGATTATTTATTTTGTTTCTCATGCTATTCCAGCTTGGGCTGCTTAAAAGTCTTTCAGGTTGACTTCCTCTGACATGTCTTTTTCTGTTGTTCATAAAGCACTTTTTTAACTTTCTGGCTTCAGAAGATACTCTACCTTAACCCGAATGTTCTATTCCACTGCTAGAATTATCTAATTTTTCAAATAGTCGTGCTTCCTTTTATTAGCAAATAGTACTTAGAAACCATGGTATAAGAGCTAAGTGTGCTCATTAATACTGGGATGTGACTGCTTCTGAAACCTCTCAGCGGACAGAGTTTGAAAATTTACATATTAGCATAGATTCTTATAGGAACACCTCTCTTTTCTTTCTCTCTTTCTCTCTCTGTCTCCCTCTCTCTCAATTGATGTATTATGAGACATGCATTTATCTAAATATTCCCAACTCTGGTCCAGCAACACAGGATTTGTTCTAGAACTCTCCTCCCTTTTCTTTTAACTTCAGAGAGCAGCTGGAAGTAATGACCTTATGTATAGTGTGTGTATACACACACACAAAGACACGTACACAAATACACACACATATACACTAACAGAAAGAGTAGTCTTAAAAATTGCTTATCCATATTCTTAAAAACAAACAATACTAACCAGAATACAATGTTTGTGTTCAGTTCTTGAGTCTTGTGGTATTCAATTAAAACACTGTTTTTCAAAGTGATATACATCAAGACCTTTCATTCCAATCTTCTTCAATAGTGTTAGGTTAGATAATACATTTTTAGTGAGGTTAAACTCTATTTTTTACTGCCTGCATTTTATCAGAATTTCCTCAAAATCATGTTTGTTTTTTTTTAATTTGCTGAAAGGAAAATTTATTCTTTGTGATGTACAGTTCCACGAAGTTTGACAACAGTCTAGAGTCATGTCCTTATCTCCACAGTACCGCACAGAACTCTTTCATTACCCCAAAAATCATCTAATGCTTCCCATTCGTAGTTAACTTCTACCCTCATCTATTCTTTGGCACCAGTGATTATTCTTTAGTTGTTGTTGTCTCCCCTCTCCTCCTCCTCCCCCTCCTCCTTCTTCTCCTTCCTTCTTCCTTCATCCTTCTTTATTCATCTCCTCCTCCTCCTCCTCCTCCTCCTCCTCCTCCTCCTGTAGGGAGGTCTTGCTATGCTTCCAGGCTGGTGTCAAAATCCCAGGCTCAAACAGTCCTCTCACCTCAGCACCCCAAAGTGCTGAGATTACAGACTTGAGCCATCAAGCCTGGCCTGATTATTATCAATGCCTGTAATTTCATTTTCTACAATGCCATAAATTTGAATCTTATAATATGTAGCCTTTTGGATCTTCCTTTCTTCACTTAAAGAAATGCATTTGACTCCTTCATACCATGATGTGAATCAATAGTTTCTTTTTGTTGACAACTAAGATTCTATTGTATGGATAAACCACAGTTTGTTTATTCATTCACCTGCAGAAAAGTATCTGGTTTACATTTAGCTTTTTGCAATTACAAATAAAGTAGACAATAAACATCCTAGCTCATTACTAAATAATAAACACTCCTAGGTCATTACTAAAGCAAATAGACAACTAATGTTATGAAAGTTTTCATTTTAACATTAGTTTTCTATTTGCCTTAGTAATGACCTAGGAATGGAATATTTTGGTAACCTAATAAATGTATGTTTAACTTTATAATAAACCACTGAACTGTTTTTCAAAGTTATTGCAGGAGTTTATATTTCTAGTTCTAGTTGCTCCAAGTCCTCGCCAGGACTGTCTTTGCAATTTTTCTCTGTATGGTTGTCATTCTCATGATTGTGTGCTATTTCATTGTGGTTTATTCTTTATTTTTTTCCCATTAATATTGGGAAGCCCAAAATATATAATCAATGTAGGAAGAAATGTATAGAATACCCTGGCGTAAGCCTTGGATTCTGGAAACTGACTTCTAGAAGTCTGCTATGCAATTAGCGCTTTGCAGACATTAAACAAATACTTTATAGCTTATTTTCTGTGGTTCGCTCTCTCTCTCTCTCTCTCTCTCTCTCTTTTTTTTTTTTCAAGATAGTTTCTCTCTGTCACCCAGGCTGGAGTGCAGCAGCATAATCGCAGCTCACTGCATCCTCGACTATCCGTGCTCAAGCTATTCTGTTACCTGGTCTTCTGAGTAACTGGGAGCTTTCCACAGACGGAGTGGCAGGTGCCGCGCAGGGGGTGGCCATGGTGGAGGGGGCATCCCTGTTCGGCGTCCTGCCTCTCTGGTTACCACCTCTTTCCCCCACTCCGCCGGGGGCTCGTCCCGGGCTGAAACGGGGTTTGGAGAGGGTGGTGGGGTTTGCTGAGTCGCGGGCGTCGGAGAGTTGTGGCCCTGCGGCCCCTGTTCCAGGGGTGGCTGTGCAGACTTGGGGGTGGCCGTCCGGTCCGCAGCAGGAGGTGGGCAGGGCAGGCCTGGCGCCTTTCCTCCTCTTTCCGCCACCCGGGAGACCAGCGGACCGCGGGGGAGAGGTGAAAAGGAAGATCAGAGGACTCAGACTCAGGCCGCAAGCGTCACACTTGGCCTCTTCCCGTGACGGCCGCGTTGACCAGATGTCGGCCTCGAGCCTTGGCCTTGGCCTTGGCCACGAGCCTGAAAGGTTTAAGGTCGACCAGGTGGCTGTAGCCGGCAGCAGCACCACGTATGTCCAGCAGAGGGCGAGATGTTGGCTCACTGCAGCCTCCACCTTGCAGGCTCGCCCAGGTGATCCTCCCATCTCAGCTTCTCAAGTACCTGGGACTATAGGGATCTTCCTCTGTTTTTGTTAATTTGTTTTTTGTTTTTGTTTGTTTGTTTGTTTGTTTTTTGCCAGTTTCCAGTTCGTTTCCACAATACTTTGAGTTGCTGTTTTAGTTTTTGTTGTTATTTTCTCTCTCTCTTTTTAAATTTTCTTTTCTTTTTTTTTTTTTTTTTTTTTTTTGAGACGGAGTCTCGCTCTGTCCCCCAGGCTGGAGCGTAGTGGCCGGATCTCAGCTCACTGCAAGCTCCGCCTCCCGGGTTTACGCCATTCTCCTGCCTCAGCCTCCCGAGTAGCTGGGACTACAGGCGCCCGCCACCTCGCCCGGCTAGTTTTTTGTATTTTTTTTAAGTAGAGACGGGGTTTCACCGTGTTAGCCAGGATGGTCTCGATCTCCTGACCTCGGGATCCACCCGTCTCGGCCTCCCAAAGTGCTGGGATTACAGGCTTGAGCCACCGCGCCCGGCCTTTTTTAAAATTTTCTTATGCTCCTTGCGAAGTTGCTGTTGTTTTATATTTACTATTTTTTTTTTTTTTTGAAGTGAAGTCTTCGCACTCTGTCACCCAGACTGGAGTGCAGGTTCGTGATCACTGCTCACTGCAGCTTCGACCTCCCTAACTGGGACTTACAGGGATCGCCCTCCAGCCTGGATAATGGAGACCCTGCCTGAGAAAGAGAAACAGAGACAGAGACCGGTTAAATACACACACACACACACACACACACACACACATTTTTAAAAAATTAAGTACAATTAATTGTTATCTTGATTACCTTTTATCTTTCTTCACTCCCATTTATTTTGTGTTATTGTTTGTAATAATTTTTGTTATTGTTTGTTATTTATTTAATTGTCTTTTTTTTTTTTTTTTTTTTAAGGCAGGGCCTCACTCTGTCACGTAGGCTGCAATACAGTGGTACAATCTTGGCTCACTGTGGCCTTAAACTTTTGGGCTCAAACCATCTTCCCAGCTTAGCCTCCCCCCAAGTAGCAGGAACTACAGGCATGTGCCACCACACCTGGCTAATTTGTGTTTTATTTATTTATTGTAGAAATGGGGTTCCACCATGTTGCCCAGGCTGGTCTAGGCTAGTCTCAAACTCCTGAACTCAAGTGATCCATCCATCTTGGCCTCCCACAAGTGCTGGGATTACAGGCGTGAACCACCACGCCTCGCTCTATATCTATCTATATCTGTCTATCTTTTTAGTAGACATGTGATCTCCCTATGTTGTTCAGGCTCTGGTCAAATATATTTTTTAACTTTAATTATTATTATCATTATTTAATAGAGATGTTGTCTCACCAAGTTGCCCAGGAGAGTCTCAAACTCCTGGGCTCATGCTATCCTCCCACCTTGGCCTCCCAAAGTGCTGGGATATAGCCATGAGCCACCACACTCTGCTCTATCTATCTATTTATCTATCTATCTAATCTATCTGTCTCTATTCCTTTAGCAGATACGTGGTCTCACTATGTTGTCCAGGCTCTGGTTATATATATTTCTTTTTAAATTTCAATTATTATTTTAATAGCGGTGGGGTCTCGCCACATATCCCAGGATGGTCTCAAACTCATGGGCTTAAGTGATCCTCCCACCTTGGTCTTCCAGACTCCTGGGATTACAGGCATGAGCCACCTGGTTATATTTTTGATATGTTGATTCTTTGCAGTTCGTGTTCCAGTCCAGATGCGTAGTGATAGTAAAGGGATTGAAAACAAAAATTTTGACACAGATCAATCTCATGAACTTGCCTTTCCTTTCTAGTAGCACAAGCCTCATCAAGTGAAGTGCTCCTCATCTCTGGTGGTTTTAAATATTGTAGAAAGCATTGCCCTATTTAACTCCATGCACTGAAGATTTTTTCTAGTTCTGGAATACAAGTAAATCTTGATGTATGTCCTTGATCAACCACAAGAAAATCAATAAGGCTTTTTCCTTATTTCACCTCCCTTTCTTGAAAGGGAGGGCCTTGATTTGCATTGCTGCCTATGCACAGTGATTTGTCTAATTTTTGTTTTAACTGGGAGAAGACTGAGCCTGACTAGGCTGCAGGGCTGTAAGGCCCTGCCCCCAAATTAAAAAAATATTTAGGGGGTACATGTGCTTGTTTGTTAAATGAGCATACTGCATTCTGCTGGGGAGTGGGTTCCAGTGCAGCCAATATCCACATAGCAAACGTTGTATCTGATAGGTGATTTTTCATCCCTTGTCCCCCTCCCATCCTCCTCCCTTTTGGAGTCCCTGAATGTGTGTGCACTGTTTAGCTCCCACGTATAAGTGAGAACATGAAGTATTTGCTTTTCTATTTTGGAGTTAGTTCACTGAGTATAATGGCCTCCAGCTCCATCCATGTTGCTGTAAAAGACACGAAATCATTCCTTATGGCTGCACCATTGGATAATTTTTGCTTTGTTATTGGTCTGCCTTCCTTCCTTCCTTCCTTCCTTCCTTCCTTCCTTCCTTCCTTCCTTCCTTCCTTCCTTCCTCCCTCCCTTCCTCCCTCCCTCCCTCCTTCCCTCCCTCCCTCTCTTTCTCTCTCTCTTTCTTTCTTCTTTCCTTCATTTTTGTTTTCTTTTGTTTGTTTGGTTTTTTATCTCAAATTACACAGACCAAAATTTATTTTTTGAGACAGGATCTTACTCTGTCACCCTGGCTGCAGTGCAGTGGGCATGATACTAGCTCACTACAACCTCAAACCTCCTGCCTCAGCCTCCCCAGCGTCCTAAGTTGGGGCCCAGCGTGATGTGTGGGTCACCACCTTGCCAAGTCTTTTCTTTTTTTAAGGAGATGGATTCACCCTCCCCATGTTGCTCAGTCTGGTTCTCAAACTCCTGGCCTATTTTAACTTTTTTTTTTTTTTTTGGCAGGGAAGAACGGGGCAACTGCTGCATAGCTGTTCTACATAGGGAAAATCTGTTTTTATGGGAAAGGGGAAAGGAGATACTTCTTGAAATTTTCCTCTTCAAATCCAGCTTCTGGTTGTTTAAATGAACATCTGTTGTAAACTAGAAAATATTGAAAAATAAGAACAAAGATAAAAAGCACAAAATAAAGTTTCTCTTGTCATCACCAAGGGTGTCCCTTTGACCAGAAAGGGAAGTTTTAGTACTCAATCATTCCTCTCTCTGAAACCACCATTGCAAAATTATAACCGAGACAGTGAAAAATATCTGACCTAACCAACTGTATTTTGTTTCTAACCTTCAAGTTGCCCTTGCTCATTCCTGGGAATAGGCTGAACTAACTTTGGAAAGAACTTCGTTTATAGATTATAGTTTAAAACAAAGATGATAATAACCCTTCCAAAACAAATCTCCTTCTTGCCTGGGGACTAAACTGCCTTCATAGGACTAACAAATTAGTCACAAGATTAAAAATTATGGTTTAGGAGTCATGCAGTTGAAGGCTACAAGATTCTGACCCTCTAAACTGCTCCTAAGATCAGTGCTTGAGATATTTTGCAGACCCTGCACTTGATGGATCAGCTGGCACCACCCAGATTGATAAACTGGCTCATATGGTCTTGTGGCCTCCACCCAGGAACTGACACAGCACAAGAAGACAGCTTGGACTCCCTATGATTTCACTTCTGACCTGACCAATCAGCATTCTCGACTCACTGGCCTTCCCCCACGCCCCAAATTATCCTTAAAATCTGTGATCCTCAAATGCTCAGGGTGACAGATTTGAGTAATAATAAAATTCCAGTCTCCCACACAGCCCACTCTTTGAGAATTACTTTGTTTGTTGCAATTCCCCTATCTTGATAAATTCACTCTGTCTAGGCAGTGGGCAAGGTTGGGATATTATGACACTAGAGATGTACAGAATTCCATTGAGAAGCAAAAAATTTATCGGGCTATCTAGTGACCTTGGCCTAGGGAAACTGCCCAACGCTTATAAATATGTAATGTAGGGGCAAAGGGAGAGGTTTCCCTTTGGCCCTCTGAAGGTTCACTGAGAAATCAACTCATCAAAGGCAGATGAATAGGAGAAAAGGCAGACACGTTTCTGGGACATGTGTACAGAGCTTTCAGAATGAAGACCCCAAGACAATGGGGAAATTGTGCTTGGACTTTATTTATTTATTTATTTATTTATTTGAGATAGAGTCTTGTTCTGTCACCCAGGCTGGCGTGCAGTGGTGTGATCTTGGCTCACTGTAACCTCTGTCTCCTGGGTTCAGGTGATTCTCCTGCCTCAGCCTCCCAAGTAGCTGGGATTACAGGCTCGTGCCACCACACCCAGCTAATTTTTGTATTTTTTTAGTAGACACGGGGTTTCGCCATGTTGCCCAAGCTGGTCTCAAACTCCTGACCTCGGGTGATCCGTCCACCTTTTATGGCATCAGCAGCATTAAAAAATATGTGTAGTTATTTCTTGAGTACCCCCTTTCCTTCTTTCTCTCTCTCTCTGTCTCTCTTTAAAATAAGGTCAGGCAGATCTAATCCATTTCCAAAGCCTGAATTCTTTTTTTTTTTTTTTTTTTTTTTTTAGACAGAGTCTCACTCTGTTGCCCAGGCTGGAGTGAAGTCTCACGATCTCGGCTCACTGCAACCTCTTCCACCTCCCAGGTTCAAGCGATTCTCCTATTTCAGCCTCCCAAGTAGCTGGGATTACAGGTATGTGCCGCCACACCCAGCTAATTTTTGTAGTTTTAGTAGAGGCAGGGTTTCATCATGTTGGCTAGGCTGGTCTTGAACTCCTAACCTCAGGTGATCTGCCTGCCTCAGTCTCCCACAGTGCTGGGATTACAGGTATGAGCTATCGTGCCTCAAAGCCTGAATTCTTAATCCAACATTGGATCTCTATCCCAAATCCTGTAGAGAACCAGTAAGTTGATTTCTGGACTTGTATGCCTCATGGACATTACATATTAATAATGATCCAACCCTAAAGCCGGATTTGCTTCTTCCTCATTCAACTCAGCTGTGACCCAGACTTACTGGCTCAATAAACTGTACCACTGTTCACCTAGGATACTGGGAGAGTTTATTCAATCTGTATGTCCCCATGTCCTAAACAACCCATAACCAAGTCCTTCCATTCTTCCTCCAGTATGTATCTCCAAAAACTTCTTTCCATTTCCACAACTACCCATAGCCCTTTGTGGAGCCACTGGCTCTTTGGAAGGACATCGCAAAATTTGTTCAGGTTTGCAGGTGTGAGGCTGAAGCCTGCTAACATTCCTGCCCCGGATTTTGTGTCAACGAAAGTGTCTCTGCTGGGGGTATTGAGACCACACTCGCTAGGTTTGAATGACTCACGGGAAGGATGTATGGAACCCCACAAAACTGACACCCCCAACAAGGTCAGACATATACTACTGCATGGGCCAAGGCCTCCACCATAGATCACCACCGTTGTGAGCCTAAACTGCCAAAGGCACCAACTCCAGGGAGACTCTTGGGAAGCCAGCCTTCCTCTGCTAAAGTTGAAAGTCACAGGGACCTCCACCCACAAGGTCCCCACTGCACTGTGAAGATGCAAAGAGTGAGTGGGACAAAGAGAAGGCATGGAGGGGAGACTTCCTGGCCAGAATGAGTTTCCAAGCTCTGGTCACCACGCCAGTGTCTCAGCCCATCAGACAGCACTCTTTCTCCTCCTCTGTCCACAGACCCCTGAAGAACACACACGGCAGGTGAGAAAACCAGAGTGTGAATAGAATAGAGTCTGACATTCTCCTTATGTGAGTGTATCCTGAGCACATAGACGGGAGGTTTATTTGATGGTGGCATCATTGTTTATCTGCAGCTGTATCCTAGGGAAGCAACTCTCCTGTTTTCTTTTTGTTTGTTTGTTTGTTTGTCTGTTTGTTTTTTTGAGACGCAGTCTCGTTCTGTTGGCCAGGATGGAGTGCAGTAGATCAATCTCGGCTCACCACAACCTCTGCCTCCCAGGTTCAAGCGATTCTCCTGCCTCAGCCTCCGGAGTAGCTGGGACTACAGGCACACACCATCATACCCGACTAATTTTTGTATTTTTAGTAGAGAAGGAGTCTCACTATGTTGGCCAGGCTGGTCTCGAACTCCTGACCTTGTTATCTGCCCGCCTCAGTCTCCCAAACTGCTGGTATTACAGGCATGAGCCACCGTGCCAGGCAATTCTGTTATTTTGATTGAATAGAACAAGAGCTAATTTCAGGAGGGAGGCTATAGAAAGCCCGATTCTCCCACAGGCTGCAGGCTAGAAATGAATATGGCTTCTTGGGCAGTGGGAATTCAAATGAATATGGCTTTTTGGACGGAGAGAATTCCTTTGGCCTTCACATTTTCGGGAGCATCTCTCCAATCCTCCCTTGAGGCCACAGAATACATTTCCCCGATATTTCCTCAAGTGCCCTATGTATCCTGTGAAGCGACCCAAGGATGACACATTGAGTTGAAAATCCACGTTGGTTATAACTGGAGATTTTAAATTCAGGCCACACCTCACTCTATGCCATAGAATGAGCGTTTCTAGAAGCTAAGCAGCAGAGCTGGGCTCCAGAGAAAGGAAAGGGCTGAGGAAAGCACAGGCGGAGAAGAGACGACTTTTCTTACAGGGGACTTCCTTATCCTGCCAACTCAGGGAAGCGGGGCCCCTTGTGATCCACTGCTGAAAGCCACCTCATGTTTGAAAAACGGATCCCTCCCAACTTCAGTGGAAGGACGTGACATGTAGCATGAGGGATTCTGTTCCTTCTGACGTGATCTGTTCCGTGGGGCTTATGGCTGGAGTTCGCGCACACCAATGGCTCCTTCTGCATTGGGTTCCATCATCTCTACCCTGGAACATGGGCCTTGGCGAATTCTGGCTCTTAAGTCGCTGTCCAAAACCCCATCCCGTGCTCAGGCGCCCCGAATGACAGTCTCTTCCACCTCTCCAGAAACGTTTCAAATCTATCCTCCATGCATGGTCACCTAAAAACGCAGAAGCACAGAACACTCAGTCGCCATTCACCTCACTGCTTTCAGAAGAGAATTCTCAAGGTCTCTTGCTGACTTTGTTTTTCTTTTTTTTAGACGGAGTTTCGCTCTTGTAGCCCAGGCTGGAGTGCAGTGGCGGGATCTCGGCTCACTGCAACCTCCGCCTCCTGGGTTCAAGCGATTCTCCTGCCGCAGCCTCCCAAGTAGCTGGGATACAGGTGCCCGTCACCATGCCCGGCTAATTTTTGTAGTTTTAGTAGAGACGGGGTTTTGCCAATTTGGTCAGGTTGGTCTCGAACTCCCGACCTCGGGTGATCCACTCGCCTCAGCCTGTCAAAGTGTTGGGATTACAGGCGTGAACCACTGCTCCCAGTCTCTTTCTGAATCTTGACTCTGCGGGGACTGCGCGTTAGGGAGACTCGCGTCCCCGCACACGGGCCTTCCTTAACCGAGGGGGACATGCCAGGCTGGACGTGTATCCTAGGAAGCCCCCGCTGGGAGCTCCTTCTCTGAGACTGGGTCCCGGAGCGTGGTGGAAATGATCGAGGTGCAGAAGTTGGAGGGTAGTGGCCCAGCTGCTTCTGTCCCAGGGGTGGCCGCGCGGGCCTGGGGGTGGCCATCTGGGTCCCAGCCCTTCCTTCCCTGTGGCGGGGGCGGGCGGGATGCATCCTGTTCCACCTCTGCGCCCTTCTCCTCCCCGTCCCCCTCCAGGTGGACCAGCAGACCGCGGGCACTGGTGGGAAAGTGGGCGGGCTTATGCCACCAGCCGCCCCCACTTGGCCTCCCGCGTCTAAGGCTCCAGCGGGGCGGGACAATCTCAGGTCGCGAGCGCCACACTTGGCTGCAGGGTGGACCTGGTGCGCCACTGCCTATGGCCACCGGCTGGTTTCTTAGTCCGGCCACCGGGTCAACCAGATGTGGACTGCGAGCCGCGAGCGTTGCACTTGGTCACCAGCTCGAAATATGGAAGGTCAACCTTAATATTTAATATCAAACATTTAAATATGTACGCACGGCAGTGCCTCCTAGATCCGGCAGAGGAGTGTGAACCGGACTCGCTGCGGCTTGGAACCCACGCCCCTACTCTCGGGCTTGCCCAAGTGGCCCTCCCATTTCTCTCTTCAGAAGAGGTGGGATTCCAGGCATCTTCCTGTGATTTTTTTATAGTTCCACTTCCATTTTCAATGGAATGGAAATGGAATTTCATTTGGAATTTCAAAGGAGTACTCAATGAGTACTCCTCAGTACTTTGAGTTGTTGCTTTTCCTTGTTCTCTGTCTCTTAACGCTCCTTCCTGCACATTAAAGTTGCGGTTTTGATTTCTTTCTTTCGTCTTCTTTTTCTTTTTTCTGAGTGAAGTCTTCTCACTCTGTCACGCGGGCTAGTGTGCAGTTGGGTGATCACAGCTCCCTTCGGCCTCGACCTGCCTGGGCTCAGGGGTTGCTCCCGTCTCAGCCTCCCAAGTGGCTGAAACTACAGGGATCCCTTGAGCCTGGGAGGTGAAGACTGCAGTGAGCCATAGTTGCGCCATTGCGCTACAGCCTGGGTGACAGAAGAACCTGCCAGAAAGAGAGAGAGGGTATAATTAATTGGGATCTTACTTACCTTTTGCCTTTGTTCACTCCATTAAAAAAATTAATAGTTTGTTCTTTCTTTGTCACTTGTTACTGTTTGTTTTTATTATTTATTTTTATTTTTAGACAGGGTCTCACTTTGTCACCCAGGCAAAGTGGTGTGATCTTGACTCACAGCAGCCTCAACCTCCCAGGTTCAAGCAATCCTCTCATTTCAGGCCCCCAACTCCCTAGTAGCTGAGGCTACAAGGACACGCCACCCGCCGGCTAACCTTATTTTGTGCTTTGTACATTTTATTTTTGTAGAGACAGGGTTCCACCATGTTTTCTGTGCCCAAGCAATCCACCCACCTTGGCCCCCCGCAAAGTGCTTACAGGCGTGAGCCACCGTGCCTGGCTTGCTCGCTCTATCATGTCATCTATTTATCTATTCTGTCTATCTACGTATCTATCTATCTATCTGTCTATCTATCTATCTATCTATCTATCTATCTATCTATCTATCTACCTTTTTAGGAGAGATGTGTTCTCACTATGGTGTCCAGGGTCTGCTCACATATATTTCTTTTTTAACATTATTATTATTTTATGAGATGGCGTCTCATTGTGTCGCCCAGGCTGGAGTGCAGTGGTGGGATCTTGGCTCACTGTGACCTCTGCCTCCTGGGTCTAAGCAATTCTCCCACCTCAGCCTCCCAAGTAGCTGGGACTACAGGTGTGCACCACTATGCCTGGCTAATTTTTGTATTTTTAGTAGAGACGGGGTTTCTCCATGTTGGCCAAGCTGGTCTTGAACTCCTGACCTCAAATGATCCACTCACCTCGGCCTCCCAAATTGCTGGGATTACAGGCATGAGCCACCATGTCCATGCCGGTCATATTTGTTATGTGTTGATTTTTTTCGGTTTGTGTTTCAGTCTGAGTGCGTAGTGATAGTACAGGGATAGAAAACAAAAATGTTGAGACAGATCAATCTCAGGAAGCTGTTTTTTTTTTTTTTTTTTTTTTTTTGGTGGGTGGTTGTTTGTTTTTAGGGGCACAAGCCCCACTGAGTGAAGTGCTCCTAATCTCTGGTGGTTTTGAATATTGTAGAAAGCATTGCAGTATTTATCCCTGTGCACTGAAGTTTTTTTTTTTTTTTTTTTTTTTTTTTTTTTTTTGAGACGGAGTCTCGCGCTGTCACCCAGGCTGGAGTGCAGTGGCCGGATCTCAGCTCACTGCAAGCTCCGCCTCCCGGGTTCACGCCATTCTCCTGCCTCAGCCTCCTGAGTAGCTGGGACTACAGGCGCCCGCCACCTCACCCGGCTAATTTTTTGTATTTTTTAGTAGAGACGGGGTTTCACCGTGTTAGCCAGGATGGTCTCGATCTCCTGACCTCGTGATCCGCCCGTCTCGGCCTCCCAAAGTGCTGGGATTACAGGCTTGAGCCACCGCGCCCGGCCGAAGTTTTTTTCTAGTTCTAGAATACAGATGAATCTAGATGTATGGTTCTCGATCAATCACAAAAGGATCAATAAAACTTTTTCCTTATTCTACTTCTCTTTCTTGAAGGGGAGGACCTTGATTTGGATTTGCTACCTACAGACAGCAATTTGTCTATATTATTTTCTCTTCTTTTTCTTATCAGGAGGGCACTGAGCCGGAGAAAGCTGCAGGGCCACTTCCAATGACAGGAAAGGAAGTGTGTGCGACCATACACTGGGAGAGAAATCTGGGGAGGTGGCAGAGCAGGAAGCACCAGGAATCTGTCTGCCCACATAGGCAAAAGGGAAGCTGGCAGAATCTGTCTGATGGAGGGATTTGGGAACTCTGGAGTCTATGGGAGGCCTGCTGCTGCCAGGCGGAAGCCTGGAGGATACATTGTAATCAATGCCAGTTTGCACTAGCTCTTTGTTTCCCCCCTACCCTTTCTATGCTCCCCTCAGGCCCAAGTCACAGCAGTGGAAAGGCTGAAAGGCTTCTAAAGAGAGTATTTGGGAAGGTTCTCCTACAAGTCAGGTTCTTTTTTTTTTTTTTTTTTTTTTTTTTTGAGACGGAGTCTCGCTGTGTCGCCCAGGCTGGAGTGCAGTGGCCGGATCTCAGCTCACTGCAAGCTCTGCCTCCCGGGTTTTTACGCCATTCTCCTGCCTCAGCCTCCCGAGTAGCCGGGACTACAGGCGCCCGCCACCTCGCCCGGCTAGTTTTTTGTATTTTTTAGTAGAGACGGGGTTTCACCGTGTTAGCCAGGATGGTCTCGAACTCCTGACCTCGTGATCCGCCCGTCTCGGCCTCCCAAAGTGCTGGGATTACAGGCTTGAGCCACCGCGCCTGGCCAAGTCAGGTTCTTTAAGCTGAACCTATTTTATTTCTGGTCTCATGTTCACCAGAATAAAGAAGATATTCCTTAATGACTTGATGGCCTTACTTTATTTTCTGCTCACAGGTTTGAGCTATAAAAACCAATTTTTCTTCACACATGAAAACTATGTATGTCAGAACATGCTTCTCTTAGTGTACTCTTGGGGGTATAGTTTAAACAGCAAATAAAATTTTGCATGTATGGAAGTTTCTTTTTATATTACTAACAGTACAAATATCTATCAATATCTTTACCTCTATGTCTTCTACTCTGTATGAATATAAAGAGCATGATAGTTTGATCTGGATATAGATATTTGTAGGTAGATAGATAAACACAAACATAAAATTATGAGTTTGTCTATGTCAATATTTATGTATACAAGATAAGTTCAAGAGACATTCTCCTCCAGCAAAAAAGTGATGTCGCAGACATAGACTTACGTTCACCTATATGATTCTATAGCATCTCAGGCTGGAACCCAGCTATACAATGTCATGTATACAAATCAACAAAGCTGAGCATTGAGGGACATAGCCTAGGAAGTAAGCTTCCAGTACTGTTATGTAAGGTTTTATGTGTTATGCCCAGACCGTTTGTTCCCCAAAGAAGACCACCAGAGTCCAGAGTCAAAGCCAAGCGGCAAGGATCTTTTACTGCAAGTTCGAACTTGGTCCCTCCATTCCACAGCATACAAGAGGGCCTCGAACAATGCGAGTGCTTGCTTTTTATAGCCCGATGTAAACAGGGTATGTAAAGTTACAGGGGAACAAGGTAATTCTCTCGGTTACAGCATTACAATTGGTTAATATTATACATTTAGCATTTTTTTTTATTGGTTCCCGCTGCGTCCTTATCGGAGATTTCCCAGGTGGTGTTTTTCTGAAGTTTGAAAGAAATATGGAGGAATGTTTGTGCTGGGCTCAGGAAGTTGAGAGATATATGGTGGGTTGTGTTTGTGCGGGGCTCAGGGAGTTGGGAGATATGTGGAGGAATGTGTTTGTGCTGGGCTCGTGCTGGGTTCAGGGAGTTGGGAGATATGTGGAGGAATGTGTTTGTGCTGGGCTCGTGCTGGGCTCAGGGAGTTGGGAGATATGTGGAGGAATGTGTTTGATTCCTTTCATATGGAAAGCTTGGAATTTGAAGGCCCTGCTTTTTTCTTTTCACTGTATGCCTCTGTTGTTTATATCCACCATTTGGGGTCTTTCTTGATGCTTCTGCTTTCCCAAATTAGCTAAATGGCTGATTGTATTTGCCTGGGCTGACCTAACTGGCTGATTAAAATCACCTGAGCTTAGCTAATGGCTTATTGAATTCACCTGGTCTGGATGGGTAGGAAAGGAAAATGAACTTTGACCTACTTTTCTTCTGAGGCTTTTTTACCAGGCATAAGCATAAATGGACGTTAGCTAGATACACCTATGTGAACCATTCTGGGTGTATATGTTTCACTATTCACATATCATATCGATAAATACATATACAAAACAAAGCAAAACAAAGCTAGGTAAGAGGTCATTTATATTGGCTATTTTTCCAGACCAAGTGAATCAAATCAGCTTGTTAGCTCAGCGGTGATTTACCTAATCTAAACCACATATTGCGTCACATTCTTCTTTTTTTTTTTTTTGACAGAGTCTTGCTCTGTCACCCAGGCTGGAGTGCAATGGTGTGAGCTGGGATTACAGGCATGTGCCACAACGCCTAGCTAATTTTTTATTTTTAGTAGAGATGGGGTTTCATCATGTTGGCCAGGCTGGTCTTGAACTCCTGACCTCGTGATCCACCCACCTCGGCCTCCAAAAGTGCTGGGATTACAGGCGTGAGCCACGGCGCCCAGCCACATCATTCTTATAAATGTGTAAATGTTCTTGTTACTTGGCACTCGAATGTTTTTAATTCAGGGTCTAATTAAACCTGCTCAGTGGAATTCTAACCATACAGCTAGGACAAGCCTGAGGTGTCTGACACCAGGGACCCTAGCCTTTTTCACATAGAAGCCTTAGCCTGGAGAATAAGAGCCACCATGGACACTTCAGCACATGTTCACTATCGCCTGGTTGAAATATGGCCAGGGTCCAGCTTTACATGACAATGAATGACTCCCCTGGCCTTAGTGCATTTTTATTTCCTAGAATAAACTAGAAACAATGCTTTCTTCATAGATGTCAAATGCAGCAGGTTCTATTTAAAAACATCCTTCGGCCGGGCGCGGTGGCTCAAGCCTGTAATCCCAGCACTTTGGGAGGCCAAGACGGGCGGATCATGAGGTCAGGAGATCGAGACCATCCTGGCTAATACGGTGAAACCCCGTCTCTACTAAAAAATACAAAAAACTAGCCGGGCGAGGTGGCAGGCGCCTGTAGTCCCAGCTACTCGGGAGGCTGAGGCAGGAGAATGGTGTGAACCCGGGAGGCAGAGCTTGCAGTGAGCTGAGATCCGGCCACTGCACTCCAGCCTGGGTGACAGAGCAAGACTCCGTCTCAAAAAAAAAATAATAAAATAAAAAAAAAATAAATAAAAAAATAAAAACATCCTTCCATATGTGTGAGTCTACATATAGTTTATAAGACAGTTAATGGCCGGGTGCAGTGGCTCAAGCCTGTAATCCCAGCACTTTGGGAGGCCGAGACAGGCGGATTACGAGGTCAGGAGATCGAGACCATCCTGGCTAACCCGGTGAAACCCCGTCTCTACTAAAAAATACAAAAAACTAGCCGGGCGAGGTGGCGGGCGCCTGTAGTCCCAGCTACTCAGGAGGCTGAGGCAGGAGAATGGCGTAAACCCAGGAGGCAGAGCTTACAGTGAGCTGAGATCCGGCCACTGCACTCCAGCCTGGGCGACAGAGCGAGACTCCGTCTCAAAAAAAAAATAAATAAAAGACAGTTAAGATTATACATGGAGAAAAGTATTTTTTATCCCACTATTAGAATCAATACCTATCAATACTTCCATTTTGCACATTTTTGTTCTGTATTAATATACATACAAAGCTAAATATGTTTGCATATAGATATACATAGGTAGAAAGGTAAATAAAAACCCATGCAGGATTACATGAGTATGTTTATGTGAACATTCATGTATACAAAGCATGTTCTGAGAAGGCATTTTAAATGCTCTAGTATATATTAAGAACACAAATGTATATTAACTTCGGTACTCTATGGCACAATAACATCTCACAATGAAACAGAGCCAAGCAATGTTGTTTGTATAAATGTAAACAAAGCTTCAGGTTCAGGGAATAAGTCTAGAAAGTAAGCTGACTGTACAGCTATGTAATGCTATATTTCCAGGCTAGCATTTCAGGCTATTGCTCTGTTTCTCACTGTATCAACATGCTATTTACATTCACTATGTTGGGCCTGACTTGATTAATCTGCAGTCCCTATTTAGACACTTGCATAATTGGATCCACCTGAGTCCAGTTAATTAGCTTATTAAAGTTGCCTAGTTTGAGCTAATTGACTGATTGGATTCACTTGAGCTGAGCTAATTGACTGGATTCGGGCCGGGCGCGGTGGCTCAAGCCTGTAATCCCAGCACTTTGGGAGGCCGAGACAGGCGGATCACGAGGTCAGGAGATCGAGACCATCCTGGCTAACACGGTGAAACCCCGTCTCTACTAAAAAATACAAAAAATTAGCCGGGCGAGGTGGCAGGCGCCTGTAGTCCCAGCTACTCGGGAGGCTGAGGCAGGAGAATGGCGTAAACCCGGGAGGCAGAGCTTGCAGTGAGCTGAGATCCGGCCACTGCACTCCAGCCTGGGCGACAGAGCAAGACTCCGTCTCAAAAAAAAAAAAAAAAAAAAAAAAAAAAATTGACTGGATTCACCGTTTCTAAAGAGAATGTGTAGAAAAATGACCTCTGGCCGGGCGCGGTGGCTCAAGCCTGTAATCCCAGCACTTTGGGAGGCCGAGACGGGCAGATCACGAGGTCAGGAGATCGAGCCCATACTGGCTAACACGGTGAAACCCCGTCTCTACTAAAAAGTACAAAAAACTAGCCGGGCGAAGTGGTGGGTGCCTGTAGTCCCAGCTACTCGGGAGGCTGAGGCAGGAGAATGACGTGAACCCAGGAGGCAGAGCTTGCAGTGAGCTGAGATCCGGCCACTGCACTCCAGCCTGGGCGACAGAGCGAGACTCCGTCTCAAAAAAAAAAAAAAAAAAAAAAAAAAAAAAAAAAAGAAAAATGACCTCTGATTTACTTTTATTTTGGGGCTGTTTTAGAAAAAATTACAGATTAACATTACCTAGACATATTTACATAACCCTGTGTGTTTGTATATGTTGATCTATCTATATATCTCATATTTATATCAAAATCTACAGAGAAATGTGTCCAATAAAACTCACTTTTTTTTTCAATGTTGAAGTAAATGCTCAAGTTATAGCCCTTGGCTTTTATTCTCTTACCCGAAAAGTCACTACTTCAGCAAAGAAAACAAAAATACAAAGATTGAGTCCTACGACACATTTAAAATGATTATTTGAATTTATGAAAGCTTTAAAGACAATTATTCAGCAATTTTCACATTTGAGTGAGGGCTTTTAAGCTGAGGCTATTTTCTTTCTGGTCCTATGTTCACCAGAAAGAGAAGGGTCACCCTTGACCTGGCAATGAATATCTTTCTTAACCTTAGTGTATTTTTGTCTTTCAGAAGTAAACAACAAGGAATGATGCTTCCTTCCTTTGTATTTTTAGTAGAGATGGGGAATCACCGTGTTGGCCAGGCTGGTCTTGAACTCGTGACCTCGTGATCCACCCATCTTGGCCTCCAAAAGTGTAAAAAGCAGAAAGAAATATGTAAGCGCATAGTTCCATTTTTGCACTATTTTTTGTGTAGTTTATGGGAAAGTTAAGTTTATATATCTATAAAAGCATCTTTTTATGTCACTATCACTATCAATATCTATCAATATTTCCACTTTATACATCACTATTCTTATTTTTTATTGAGACAGGTTCTCACTCGGTCACCCAGGCTGGAGAGCAGTGGCGCCATGTAGGTTCACTACAACCTCTGTCCCCTGGGCTCAAGTGATCCTCCCACCTCAGCCTCCCAAGTAGCTGGGACCACAGGCATATACCACCACATCTGGCTCTTTAAAACCCTTGAGCCCAAGCAATCCACCCCCCTCAACCTCCTGAAGTACTAAAATTACAGGTGTGAACCACCGCACCTGGTCATACCTCATTATTTTTTATAAATATAGATACGAAGATGGATGCATCTGAATATAGACATAAGTAGAGAAACATATACACATATTCAGGATTATATGACTACATCTGTGTAAATATTAACGTATACACATTATGTTGGCCAAAAGACATTTTCAATACCTTAGTATGTATTATAGCTAAAGATGTAGAATTACTTCTCTACTCTGACACAATAGTATTCCAGAACGAAACATAGACATACAATGTTGTTTGTTTAAATGTAAACAAAGCTTCCCCTACATGAGAAAGATTTGGGAAGATGACAGTACCCTAATGTAACAGTTTATGATCATATTAGCATTTTATGGCCCTGCTTTTATTTTCAATGTATGAATGCGCTACTCCCATCAACCACTGTAATTCTGCCTTGAGGAATTCACCGTTGATGTTTTGATAATTGACTGGTTGGATCTATCGTTTTTAACTGGCTGATTGGAATCACCTGGCCTAAGCTAATTGTCTGATTTTACTCACCTGAGCTGAGCTAATTGACTAATTGGATTACCTGGGTTGAGCTAATGAATGATTGAAATCACCTGGGGTGACCTAATCAGCTGAATGAATTAACCTGTCTTGAGGGAAATGAGTAGTAAAATAATGTCTTACTTTTATTTTGAGGCTTCTTTACGAGATACACTCACAAATGGAAATTACATAGACATATCTGCATAACCCTGTGATTTATATGTGTTAATTCATCTTCATATTTTGTATCTGTACTTAAATCTACTAAAAAAACTATCCAAAGAAAACTTAAATTTTCTTTCAACATAGTGGACTAACTTTGAGTCACAGACTTTAATTTTTTTTCTCTACCTAAAAAGTTACTTCTCTAGCCAACAAAACAAAACAAAAAAATCCCCAAATTATCACGCTATGTCATATGTTCATACAAAAGAGCCCCTGAATTTCTGGAAGTTTAAAGAAAATTATTCAGCATTTGCAAGTTTGGGTAAGGTCTTTAAGCTGGGGCTAATGTATCTCTTGTCTCAGTTCACTAGAATGAAAAGGGTCGTTCTTGGCAGTAAATGACTGTCATGGCCTTAGTACAGTTTCTGTTTACAGATGTGAGCAACAAGGGCCAATTCTTTCTTCATATACATTAAATGCAGCAGAATGTATGTCAGAGAATACCTCCATTTGTGTACTCTCGTGGATGTAGTTTAAAAGGCAAATAGGACTTTACGTGTATGGAAGTTTATTTTAATTGCTATCAGTGGAAATACCTATCAATACTTTCACCTTCTCTATCTTTATTCTGTATGAATATGTATAGAATGATAAATCTGGATATAGTTATACATAAGGCGATAAACACACATACAGAATTATATGTTTGTCTACATAAATGTTCATGTATACAGAAGACATTTTTTGAGAGGCATTTTTAATCTCCCATTCTGTCTGGAAGATGAAGACCCAGACTTACTCTCACCTATATGGCTCCATACCATCACAGACTGAAATGCAGACGTATAATGTTATGTATAAATATCTTCTTTTTTTTTTTTTTTTTTTTGAGACGGAGTCTCACGCTGTTGCCCAGACTGGAGTGCAGTGGCGCGATCTCGGCTCACTGCAAGCTCCGCCTCCCGGGTTCCCGCCATTCTCCTGCCTCAGCCTCCTGAGTAGCTGGGACTACAGGCGCCCGCCACCGCGCCCGGCTAATTTTTTGTATTTTTAGTAGAGACGGGGTTTCACTGTGGTCTCGATCTCCTGACCTTGTGATCCGCCCGCCTCGGCCTCCCAAAGTGCTGGCATTACAGGCTTGAGCCACCGCGCCCGGCCGTGTTATGTATAAATATCAACAAAACTTTATGTTAGGGGGCAAAGCCTGAGAAGGAAGCTTCCATTCCTGCCAAATAAGGCTTTATGTTGACCTTAACATTTTAGGGCCCTGCTTTTCTACTCACTCTATGACTGTGTTGTTCATGTCAGCCATTTTGTGCCTGCCTTGATGCACAAATTCGTTTTTCACATTTAGCTAATGGGCTATTCAGACTATCTCCGCTGAGTGGATTGGCCAACTGAATTTTCCTGGCTGAGCTAAGTGGCTTGTTGAATTCACCTGATGTGTAGGAGTTGTGAAGGAAAATGACTTCTGACATACTTTTTTCCTGAGACTTTTAACCAGACATATGCATACACGGACTTTGCATGAACATACACAGGGGACCTATTCTGTGTGTGTATGTTTATCTATTCACTAATCTTATATTTTTATCTATATGTACAAAAAAAGCCCCCAAGATAAAAACAGGTCAGAAATACTTTGAATTTTCTTTCCCTCCAGGCCAGATGAATCCATTCAATTAACTCAGTGAAGATTGATCCAATCCAAGCCACACACATCACATTATTCTTATAAATGTAAAAATGTCCTTGTCACCTGGCACTCAGTTGTTTGTAATGTAGTGTCTCATTAAACCAGCGTAGTTTGGTTGTAGTCATGCATTTATGAGGAACCGGAGATGCCTGAAAACATTGAGCCTGACCTTTCTCACAAGAAAGCTTTGACATCACCAAAAAAATTTACGTTTGGCACTTCTGCGCACGTTCACTACTGTCTGGTTGAAATTTGGCCAAGTACCATATACCAATATATTTGTGTTCAACATGACAGTCTATCTTCTGAAAACAGACCTAATTTTTTTATTACCATAAAAACCATATTACAGCCACAAAGAAAAAAATACAAAAGTGTATTTTTACATCACACGCTCAGAGTTAAGAACAAGAGCCCTTTTCTTGATGAAAATTTAATAGGAAGAAATGAGCATTCTGAAATTTGAGTTATAGCCTGTGAAATGGGGCTAATGTATCACTGGAATAAAAAGATCATTCTTGGCCTAGCAGTGAATGACTTGCATGACCTTAGGGCTTTTCTAACTCCCAGAATTGAGCAATAAGGATCACTACTATATATACATGTGTGTGCGTGTATATATATACACACATTTATACACATTAAATCTAACAGGAGGCATTTCACAATCTATCTTTATTTGTGTAGTATTCTAGACATAATTTACAGGACAGATAAGTCTATATATGCATTGAAGTTTTTTTTTTTTTACTTTCTGTATCAATACCTCCCAATACATCTATCTTCTATGTCTTTATTCTATTTGAATATAGGTACCAAGATGAATACATCTGAATATAGACATACATGGGTAGATTTTAAAAGACACAGAAACAGAATTATATGTCAATGAGGTAACTGACTGTAAATGTTACAGCAGCAGAGAGACTGCAGTGCCACAGACAGGGAACAGGTGTAGCAAATGAAGACTACTAAGAAGAAAGACGAATAAACTTCTTTAACTAAAAAATAAATGTCATGCACGTCCATGTGAAGAGACCACCAAACAGGCTTTGTGTGAGCAACATGGCTGTTTATTTCACCTGGGTGCAGGCGGGCTGAGTCCGAAAAGAGAGTCAGCGAAAGGAGATAAAGGTGGGGCTGTTTTATAGGATTTGGGTAGGTCAAGGAAAATTACAGTCAAAGGGCGGTTTTTCTCTAGTGGGCAGGAGTGGAGGTCACAAGGTGCTCAGTGGGGGAGCTTTTTGAGCCAGGATGAGCCAGGAAAAGGATATCATCATCTTAAGATAATATCATCGCTTAAGGCAAGGACCAGCTGTTTTAACTTCTTTTGTGGTGGAATGTCATCAGTTAAGGTGAGGCAGGGCATTTGCATTTCTTTAGTGATTCTCCAGTTACTTCAGGCCATCTGGGTGTGTACATGCAAGTCACAGGGGATGCGATGGCTTGGCTTGGGCTCAGAGGCCTGACAATAAACACCAAATTTCAGACAAGACACATCATAGGAACATGTTTGAAAGACACCCAGAATCTCTAGCGAAGACAATTGTTTTCAGACTATGCCAGGACAAAGCTATGTAATAAAGATTGTGACAGGTAACTTTAAAAAATATGTCCAAATATCAATTAAAGATTACAATGTATACAAAACAGGGCACTACATTCCCATTTTCAGAAAAAAACCTTTAAAAAAAGAAAATAAACTGGGCCCGGTGAGGTGGCTCACACCTATAATCCCAGCAGTTTGGAAGACAGCAAAGGGTGGATCGCTTGAGCCTAGGAGGCCAGCATGGGCAACATGGCAAAACCCTCCCTCTACTAAAAATTTGTAACTATGCTACAATTATTATGAACATGCAAATAACTATGCAAATAACTCTTCATATGACCACGTATGTTAAAGTTTATATATGTGTTGCATTGTTTTTTATTAGTCTGTGTTTTTACTTTTATACTCACACCAAATTATTTTAATTTTGCAGATATGTAATAAGTTTTTAAATCAGGAACTGTAATGCCTTTAACATTGTTTCTTTCTTTGAAGATTGTTGGGTATTTTATTGTCTCATTGGATTCCGTATACTTTTGGAGTTGCTGTTTCTATTTCTTCAAAATGTAGTGTGAACTTTTTTTTTTTTTTTTTTTTTTTTTTTTGAGACCGAGTCTGGCTCTGTGGCCCAGGCTGGAGTGCAGTGGCCGGATCTCAGCTCACTACAAGCTCCAGCTCCCGAGTTCACGCCATTCTCCTGCCTCAGCCTCCCGAGTAGCTGGGACTACAGGCGCCTGCCACCACGCCTGGCTAATTTTTTGTATTTTTAGTAGAGATGGGGTTTCATCTTATTAGCCAGGATGGTCTCGATCTCCTGACCTCATGATCCGCCCATCTCGGCCTCCCAAAGTGCTGGGATTACAGGCTTGAGCCACTGCGCCCGGCCTAATGTGAACTTTTAAAGAACATTTCATTAAATCTGTAGGTTACATTGAACAGTATGGATATCTTCAAAATATTTATCTCAACCTTTGAACAGGAGCGTGCTCATAAGTGTGTTAATATCTGAATATTAATAATTTTTTCAGTTTTTTTCTATTATTGTTTCATACTCTCATTTCATTTTGGTCATAGAAAGTAATCCATAAAAATTTAGTTTTAAAAATTATGTTAAGACTTCATTTTGGCCTAACAGGTGGTCTTTCAAGGAGAATGTTTTATGAGCTGTTTGGAAGGGTATGTATCCTGATGTTGTTGAGGAGTGTTCTCTATACCTCTGTTAGTAATGATTGTTTTAACTTGTCTTCAAGTTCTCTGTTGTCTTGCTATTGTTCTGTCTTGTTTTATTTTTATTATACAAATTGGGGTATTGAAATATGCTACTGTAGGCTGGGTGCCACGACTCACGCCTGTAACCCCAGCACTTTGGGAGGAAGAGGCAGGCAGACTACAAGGTCAAGAGATTGAGATCATCCTGGCCAACATGGTGAAACCCCATCTCTACTAAAAACACAAAAATTAGCTGGGGGTGGTTGTGTGCACCTGTAGTCCCAACTACTCGGAGGCTGAGGCAGGATAATCACTTGAACATGGGAGATGGAGGTTGCAGTGAGCCGAGATCGCACCACTGCACTCCAGCCTGGTGACAGAGCAAGACTCCATCTCAAAAAAAAAAAAACAGAAAAGAAAAAGAAAAGAAATATGCTACTGTAATTATATTATTCTCTATGTTTCTTCACTTCTGTCAATATTTGGCTTATATGTTTTGCAAGCCTAATGTGAGATAAACACACACACACACACACACAAATTTGTTATAGGTTCCCAGTAAATAAATCTATTATTGTTTAATGACTTGTTTTGTCTCTGTGGAGTTTTGACTTAAAATACATTTTATAAAATATGACAGTTTTTGACTTAAGATACACCTCAAGGCCGAGTGCGGTGGCTCATGCCTGTAAAACTTTGGCAGGCCAAGGTGAGTGGATCACAAGGTCAAGAGATCGAGATTATCCTGGCCAACATGATGAAAACCCATCTTGACTAAAAATACAAAAATTAGCTGGCCACGGTGGTGTGTGCCTGTAGTCCCAGCTACTCAGAAGGCTGAGGCAGAAGAATCTCTTGAACCCCAGAGGCGGAGGTTGCAGTGAGCCGAGATCACACCACTGCACTCCAGCCTGGCAACAGAGCAAGACTCCATCTCTAAATAAATAAAGATACAGCTAAAGTAACATTAATTGGACCTCTTCTGCTCTCATTTAATTAATATTTGCATGGAATATCTACATCCATCTTGCCACTATCAGTCTTTTTTATCATTAGATCTGATCTCTGCTGACTCTATTATACAAAGGCAAGTTGGATCTTGGTTTTTACAATTATCTAATTCCTTTATTAAAAGTATGTCTCTTAATTGGGAAGTTAATTTTATATACATGTTTAAATAATTTTCTGAACAGAAAGACTTAATAATGTTATTTTATCATTTTATTTGTGTCAGGCAGGGACCCGGACCCGACATGGCGGCGCCACTGAGCGTAGCAGGCCCTTTGTTCCAGCAGGCCCTTTGTTTTGAGACTTCCCTCCCTCTTTGAACACACCCTCAGACTTACATACATCAGAGGTTCCAGCTGGGCAACCACACTCCCCCATGACCTGCAGCTCACCTGCATCCCACAAGTTCGTAAACAGCAGTTTTGGTTAACAGTTTCCAAAGACCCCTTCCTCGTGACCCTTACTCAACTCCTGCTTTAATAGTTTCAAGACCCCCTAGGCCCTGTTTGCACAACCAGCTTCCCTACCTCTCAGGCTATAAGAAGCCCCTACCCTCCTCCCTCAGTGCGACTTCCTCGGCCCACGCCTTTGGACTGAGGAACCTCGCCCACAAGCCCTAATAAAAGCTATTCTCACTGCCATTTGCCTTGTGTCTTTGTTCCTGGTTTGGCTCCAGCCTCAGTTTACCTTTACAATTTGATTGTTGTATCTTTGTCTCTCATTTTCTCTCTTTGAGTCTTCCTTTGTGTCATTTTGATTCTTGTATTGATATGCTTTATTCTTATTTTGTTTTGCTTATCTGTATTTTTTGTGATACCCTGAAAATCACATAAATCTCTACAAGATATAATAATATATTTTAATCTGGTAGAAGTTGAACTTCAGTTGCATACAAATATTTTTCTCTCAAAGTTTTTATTATTTTCTAAATTTTTTTGAAACTATGGAAAGTACTTAAAAATGTTTTCTGCACTATTATGATTATGCTAAGAAATTCCATTTTTTTGGTATGTGCATATCTATCCAAGAAAATAATGGTGTTTTTTTTTTTTTTTTTTTTGGCTGGGCTCAGTGGCTGACGCCTGTAATTCCAGCATTTTCAGAGGCCAAGGTGGGCAGATCAAGAGGCTAGGAGAAATGACATCTGTACTAAAAATACAAAAAATTACCCAGGCATGGTGGCAGGCACCTGTAATCTCAGCTACTTGGGAGGCTGAGGCTGGAGAATTGCTTGAAACTGGAGGGCAAGGTTGCAGTGAGCTGAGATCATGCCACTTCACTCCAGCCTGGGTAACAAGAGTGAAACTCCATCTCAAAAAAAAAATATATATATATATATATATATAAAATGTATATTTTTATATGATTATGTGTCATTTTCTTGAGTCATTTTATTTTCAGTAAAAGAAACTGCCTTCAGCATTTTTTTTTAATTATACTTTAAATTCTGAGATACATGTGCAGAATGTGCAGGTTTGTTACACAAGTATACACGTGCCATGATGGTTTGCTGAACCCATCAGCCCATCATCTACATGAGGTATTTCTCCTAATACTATCCCTCTCCCAGCCCCTGAGTGTGACGTTCCCCTCCCTGTGTCCATGTGTTCTCATTGTTCAACTTCCACTTATGAGAGAACATGCTGTGTTTGGTTTTCTGTTCTTGTGTTAGTTTGCTGAGAATGATGGTTTCCAGTTTCATCCATGTCCCGGCAAAGAACATGAACTCATCCTTGTTTATGGCTGCATAGTATTCCATGGTGTATAAGTGCCACATGCTCTTTATCCAGTCTATCACTGATGGGTACTTGGGTTGGTTCCAAGTCTTTGCTATTGTGAATAGAGCTGTGTCTTTACAGTAGAAAGATTTATAATCTTTTGGGTATATACCCACTCATCGGATTGCTGGGTCAAATGGTATTTCTGATTCTAGATCCTTGAGGAATCACCACACTGTCTTCCACAATGGCTGAACTAATTTACACTCCCACCAACAGTGTGAAAATGTTCCTATTTATCCACATCCTCTCCAGTATCTGTTGTTTCCTGACTTTTTAATGATTGTCATTCTAACTGTTGTGAGATGGTATCTCATTGTGGTTTTGATTTGCATTTCTCTAATGACCAGTGATGATGAATTGTTTTCACATGTTTATTTGCAACATAAATGTCTTCTTTTGAGAAGTGTCTGTTCATATCCTTTGCCCACTTTTTGATGGGGTTGGTTTTTTAAATTTTTTCATGTAAATTTGTTTAAGATCTTTGTAGATTCTGGATATTAGCCCTTTGTCAGATGAATAAATTGCAAAAATTTTTTTCCCATTCTGTAGGTTGCCTGTTCACTCTGATGATAGTTTCTTTCGCTGTGCAGAAGTTCTTTAGTTTAATTAGGTCCCATTTGTCAATTTTGGCTTCTGTTGCCATTGCTTTTGGTGTTTTAGTCATGAAGTCTTTGCCTATGCTTATGTCCTGAATGGTATTGCCTAGGTTTTCTTCTAGGGTTTTTATGGTTTGGTGTGCTACATTTAAGTCTGTAATCTATCTTGAGTTAATTTTTGTATAAAGCATAAGAAAGTGGTCCAGTTTCAGTTTTCTGCATATGGCTAGCCAGTTTTCCCACCACCATTTGTTAAACAGGGATCCTTTCCCCATTCCTTGTTTTTTTCAGGTTTGTCAAAGATCAGATGGTTGTAGATGTGTGGTGTTATTTCTGAGGTCTAGGTTCTGTTTCATTGGTCTATATATCTGTTCTGATACCAGTACCATACTGTTTTGGTTACAGTAGCCTTGTAGCATAATTTGAAGTCAGGTAGCATGATGCCTCCAGCTTTGTTCTTTTTGCTTAGAATTGTCTTGGTTATACGAGCTTTTATTTGGTTCTATATTAAATTTAAAGTAGTTTTTTCTAATTCTGCGAAGAAAGTCCACGGTAGCTTGATGGGAATAGCATTGAATCTATAAATTACTTTAGGCAGTATGGCCATTTTCATGATATCGATTCTTCCTATCCATGAGCATGGAATGTTTATCCATTTTTTTGTGTCCTCTCTTATTTCCTTGAGCAGTAGTTTGTAGTTCTCTTTGAAGAGGTCATTCACATCCCTTGTAAGTTGTATTCCTAGGTATTTTATTCTCTTTGAAACAATTGTGAGCAGGAGTTCATTCATGGTTTGGCTTTCTGTTTGTCTATTATTGGTGTATAGGAAAGTTATAATTTTTGCGCATTGATTTTGTATCCTGAGACTTTGCTGAAGTTGCTTATCAGCTTAAGGAGATTTGGGGCTGAGATGATAAAGTTTTCCTTTTTTTTTTTTTTTTTTTTTTTCTTGAGACGGAGTCTCGCTCTGTCATCCAGGCTGGAGTGCAGTGGCCGGATCTCAGCTCACTGCAAACTCCGCCTTCTGGGTTTATGTCATTCTCCTGCCTCAGCCTCCCGAGTAGCTGGGACTACGGGTGCCCGCCACCACGACCGCCTAGTTTTTTGTATTTTTTTAGTAGAGACGGGGTTTCACCGTGTTAGCCAGGATGGTCTTGATCTCCTGACCTCGTGATCCGCCCATCTTGGCCTCCCAAAGTGCTGGGATTACAGGCTTGAGCCACCGCACCCGGCAAAGTTTTCCAAATACACAATCATGTCATCTGCAAACAGAGACAATTTGACTTCTTCTTTTCCTATTTGAATACCCATTGTTTCTTTCTCTTGCCTGATTGCCCTGGTCAGAACTTCCAACACTACGTTGAATAGGAGTGGTGAGAGAAGGCATCCTTGTCTTGTGCTAGTTTTCAAAGGGAATGCTTCCAGCTTTTGCCCATTGAGTATGATATTAACTATGGGTTTGCCATAAATAGCCTTTATTATTTTGAGATACGTTCCATCAATACCTAGTTTATTGAGAGTTTTTAGCATGAATGGGGTGTTGAATTTTATCGAAGGACTTTTCTGCATCTATGGAGATAACCATGTGGTTTTTGTTATTGATTCTGTTTACGTGATGGATTACATTCATTGATTTGTGTATGTTGAATCAGCCTTGCATCCCAGGGATAAAGCCAACTTGATTGTGGTGGACAAGCTATTTGATGTGCTGCTGGATTCAGATTATCAGTATTTTATTGAGGATTTTTGCATCCATGTTCATCAGGGATATTGGCCTGAAATATCCTTTTTTTGTTGTGTCTCTGCCAGGTTTTGGTATGAGGATGATGCTGGCCTCATAAAATGAGTTAGGGAGGAGTCCTTCTTTTTCTATTGTTTGGAATAGTTTCAGAATTGGTACCAGCTCCTCTCTGTGGTAGAATTTGGCTGTGAATCCATCTGGTCCCAGGCATTTTTTTGGTTGGTAGGCTATTAATTACTGCCTCGATTTTAGAACTTGTTATTGGTTTATTGAGAGATCCGACTTCTTCCTTGTTTAATCTTGGGAGGGTGTATGTGTCCAGGAATTTATCCATTTCTTCCAGATTTTCTAGTTTATTTACATAGAGGTGTTTATAGTATTATCTGATGGTAGTTTGTATTTCTGTGGGATCAGTGGTGATATTCCCTTTATCATTTTTATTGTCTATTTGATTCTTCTCTCTTTTCTTCTTTATTAGCATGGCTAGTTGTCTATTTTGTTGATCATGTCAAAAAACCAGCTCCTGGATTCATTGGTTTTTTTGAAGGGTTTTTTGTGTCTTTATCTCCTTCAGTTCTGCTCTGATCTTAGTTATTTCTTGTCTTCTGCTAGATTTTGAATTTGTTTATTCTTGCTTCTCTAGTTCTTTTAATTGTGATTTTAGGGCATTGATTTTAGATCTTTCCTGCTTTCTCTTGTGAGCATTTAGTGCTATAAATTTTCCTGTAGACACTGCTTTGTCTGTGTTCCAGAGATTCTGGTATGTTGTGTCTTTGTTCTCATTGGTTTCAAAGAACTTATTTATTTCTGCCTTCATTTTGTTATTTACTCAGTAGTCATTCTGGAGCAGGTTGTTCAGTTTCTATGTAGTTGTGTGGTTTTGAGTGAGTTTCTTAATCCAGAGTTTTAATTTGATTGCACTGTGGTCTGAAAGACTGTTTGTTATGATTTCTGTTCTTCTGCATTTGCTGAGGAGTGTTTTACTTCCAATTATGTGGTCAATTTTAGAATAAGTGGGATGCTTTTCAGCATTCTTTGTATGTAGGGCTTATGCAGTGCCAGTGTGCTTTTTCAAAATGTGGTTATTTTGAAAGGTTTTTCTCTTTTTATTTGGCAGGACAGATTTGCTGATGGTATTATTCTAACTTAAAAGTAAACGTAAAACAGGAAAACCTAAAAGTATATAAAAATTAAACACAAGAACTGGGCACCGTGGCTCACACCTGTAATCCCAGCACTTTGCTGGAGGCCGAGGTGGCTGGAATACCTAATGTCAAGAGTTTGAGACCACACTGACCAACATGATGAAACCCCGTGTCTACTAAAAATACAAAAAAATTAGCCAGACATGATGGTGGGTGCCTGTAATCCCAACTATTCAGGAGACTGAATCAGGAGAATCACTTCAACCCAGAAGGTAGAGGTTGTGTTGAGCCGAGATCGTGCCACTGCACTCCTGCCTGGATGACACAGTGAGGCTCTATCTCAAAAAAAAAAAAACCAAAAAATATAGCAAGATCCTTTGGGAGGCCGAGGTGGGTGGATCACTTGAAGTCAGGAGTTCAAGACCAGCCTTCCCAACATGGCAAAACCCTGTCTCTACTAAAACTACAAAAAATTAGCTGGGAGTGGTGGCAGGCGCCTGTAATCCCAGCTACTCGGGAGGCTGAGGCAGGAGAATTGCTTGAACCCGGGAGGTGGAGGTTGCAGTGAGCCAAGAACTTGCCAGTGCACTCCAGCCTGGGTGACAAGAGTGAGACTCCATCTCAAAATAAATAAATAAATAAATAAAAATAAATAAATAAATAAATAAATAACATATTCTTGCTCAAGAGTTAAAAAATTTAATTTTGTTAAGATGTCAATACAACCTATAGTGGCGGTAAGCTCCGCCTCCCGGGTTCACGCCAAATTCGACGTAATTTCTATAAAAATACTAATAGCACAGGTTGTTTAAACAGAAATATTCTTTAAAGTTTTTAAATTTGATTATGAACTATAACTAGCCAAACACCCATGAAAAAGAGGAGCCAATATACTTTCTCATTTCAAAACATATTAAAAGCTATAACAAAACAATGTAGTAATGACACAAAGATGGATAAACAGATGAAAAATCAGAATAGGGAGCCCAGAAATGAACCCTTCTGTAAATAAGCAATCTTCCACAAAGCTGTCATGAGCACACAATAAAGAAAAGATAATATCTTCAAAAATTAATGCTGAAAACTGAATATCTGCACTGATAAAGCTGGATTCTTTCCTTGAACCATATGCAAAAAAAATTTAAATAAAATACTTAGATATAAAAAATAGCTAACAAATCTCTTAAAAAAAACGTGGAGAAAAGACGTGACATTGGCCTTGGAATCATTTTCTTAAATGACATTAAATGCATAAGCAACAAAGAAAAGAACAGAAAAATTTAACTGAAATATACTTAGAAATTTTTGAACATCAAAAACAAATTCGCCGGGCGCGGTGGCTCAAGCCTGTAATCCCAGCACTTTGGGAGGCCGAGACGGGCGGATCACGAGGTCAGGAGATCGAGACCATCCTGGCTAACATGGTGAAACCCCGTCTCTACTAAAAAATACAAAAAACTAGCCGGGCGAGGTGGCGGGCGCCTGTAGTCCCAGCTACTCGGGAGGCTGAGGCCGGAGAATGGCGTGAACCCGGGAGACGGAGCTTGCAGTGAGCTGAGATCCGGCCACTGCACTCCAGCCTGGGCAACAGAGTGAGACTCCAAAAAAACAAATTCAAGAGAGTGACAAGGCCTCCTAGGAAATCAGTGAAAATATTTGCAAATCACATGTGATAGAAGTTAATATTCAGAATATATAAGCAACTCTTAAAACTGAACAATAAAGTTGAATAATGGGATTTAGAAATGGAAAACTAATTAAACTAAATTTTTATCAAAAGTATAAACAGGAAGAGTATTTGAACAGACACACAAAATTACTATTTTGTAGAGGAATGCATAAAAATTACAATGAAAGACAAAATAACTTCACATCCATTAGAAGAGCCACTAACAATTTTTTAAGAAAACCAAATCTGTTGATGATGCTATGAAAATGAAACCTATGTTAATTGTTGGCGGAAAACAAAGATGCAGGCATTATTTTAAAATGTTACAAATGTTCCTCAGATAATTAAACATAAAATTATAACCAATTATAGCAATCTTATTTATAAATTTATTTCCAAAGTATGCAACACAGAACCTGGAAGAGATATTTAAACGTTTATGCTTATTGTACCAGAATTCACAAAAGTCAAAAGGCTGAAACAACTTAGATGTCCCTTGATTTATAAATACATCAAAAAAAAATTTAACATATACAGACATGGAACATTATTCAGGCTTTTTTTTTTTTTTTTTTTTTTTTGAGACTGAGTCTCTCTCTGTCGCCCAGGCTGGAGTGCAGTGGCCAGATCTCAGCTCACTGCAAGCTCTGCCTCCCGGGTTTACGCCATTCTCCTGCTTCAGCCTCCCCAGTAGCTGGGACTACAGGCGCCCACCACCTCGCCCGGCTAGTTTTTTGTATTTTTTAGTAGAGACGGGGTTTCACGATGTTAGCCAGGATGGTCTCGATCTCCTGACCTCGTGATCCACCCGTCTCGGCCTCCCAAAGTGCTGGGATTACAGGCTTGAGCCACCGCGCCCGGCCTATTCAGGCTTAAAAAAGAAAATCTTGTCACATTTTAAAGTAAATTTTGAAAATATTATGTAACGTGAAATAAACCAGTAACAAAATGATAGATACTACATGATTCCATTTACATGAGACAAGTTAAATAGTCAGACTCATAAAAACAGAAAGTGGAAAGGTGTTTGCCAAGGGCTGGAGAAAGGGTAAAATGGGCAGTTGTTACTTAGTGGGTATTGAGTTTTAGTTTTACAAGCTGTAGAACGTCTAGAAGCCTTTTGCATAACCAGGTGAATATACTTTAACATACCTGAAATGCACAGCTTTTTTTTGACAGAGGGTCTCACTTTGTCACCCAAGCTGGTGTGCAGTGGCAAAATTATGGCTCACTTCAGCCTCAAACTCCCAGGATAAAGTGCTCCTTGTCCCTTGATCTCCCAGGTTGTTGGAACCACAGGTACACACCACCATGGCTTGTTATTTTAAAGTTTTTTGTGTAGAGCAGGTCTTTGCATGTTTCCCCAGCTTGTCTCAAATGTTTGGGCTCAAGTGATCCTCCTGTTTTGACCTCTTAAGTTTCTGGGATTACAGAGGTGAGCCACTACCATGCCTGGCCATAAAATGTACACTTAAATAGATTTTTAAATAATCAATTTTATGTTATCTGTTTTTAAAAAAATTATTTTAGAAGGAAAACTAAATGCAGAATTATAAATATTTTCTAAAATTACCTTCAAATCACAAAAGTGTTTCTCTCACACAAAGGAAATATATATTCATTATTAAACACAGGGTGAAAATAAGATTATTTCCACAACTGCTCAGACAAGATAAAACCACCACTGAAAATCAACTAAGAAAGAATATATACGAGATAAGCCATAATCATAATTGGGGTCATATTTATAGATAAAAACAGAAACATATAATCTGATGGTGATAGACATATGGCTAATTCATTTCTTAACTAAACCCTACATTGACTTAAAGTGCACAAACAGAATTGCAAATTGTCTAGAATTACAATATGTAAGTAAAACAAAAAAACACAGTACACTGATATTAAGAAACTGACACTGAAAAGCACACCTATAGAACTGCAAAATAATAATAAAAGTAATGTTTACTCATAAGATCTGGTATGCAACATTGATGTACCATTAAAAAAACTGTCTAGATAACTACAATATTTGACTGTATCTGTGTACTCATGGAAGGCAGGTATTTTGAATCATCGACATGCACTGCATGGCAGTAAAATTTAAGAGAAATTGCAATATAATCATAAATAGAAGATTCTAATGATAAGCTTTTAATAAATAAGCATTAAAGAAAACTAGAGGTAAATTTCATAAATGTCATGTTTATATATGCTATTCTTACACAATATATGCTACATATATTCTTAAAGAATCTATGCTATTCTTACACAAAATGAAACTGCTGTAATTTAACTTTAGAAGCAAAGAATAGTCTTACCGGGGCTGGGCGCGGTGGCTCAAGCCTATAATCCCAGCACTTTGGGAGTCCGAGACGGGCGGATCACGAGGTCAGGAGATTGAGACCATCCTGGCTAACACGGTGAAACCCGGTCTTTACTAAAAAGTACAAAAACTAGCCGGACAAAGTGGCGGGCGCCTGTAGTCCCAGCTACTTGGAAGGCTGAGCCAGGAGAATGGCGTAAACCCGGGAGGTGGAGCTTGCAGTGAGCTGAGATCCCGCCAGTGAACTCCAGCCTGGGCAACAGAGCCAGACTCCGTGTCAAAAAAAAAGAGAAGAAAAAAAAAAGAATAGTCTTACCTTGCTAAATAAATAAAAAAAAATCTTGCAGAATATAATTAAAGCCTCTGATATATAAAACAAATATCTGGGAAGAACTTACTTTATTATTTAAATATAAGCTGAAGAAAGTGAATGGAAATCATATAATTCCTTTCTGTCTGCAGCAAACTTAAATGTATAACTAAATATTTTAGTAAATATGGAATGCCTACTAATTATCTAATTTACTTCAGGCATAACACGTAAATTCTAACATGTCCTAAATGTCTGAATCTAAAATAACAGAGAAATTTGAAATAGAAAATAGAAAGTAAAAATGTATAGGGAGAGCAACATCAGTAAAATAATAATAATAATAATAATAATAATAATAATAAAAAAGGTGACCTATTTTCTTTTTTTATTTCTGAGATGGAGTCTCTCTCTGTCGCCCAGGCTGGAGTGCAGTGGCTCAATCTTGGCTCACTATAACCTCCGCCTCCTGGGTTCAAGCAATTCTTCTGCCTCAGCCTCCTGAGTAGCTGGGATTACAGGTGTCCACCACCATGTCCAGCTAATTTTTGTATTTTTAGCAGAGACGGGGTTTCACCATGTTGGCCAGGATGGTCTCGATCTCCTGACCTTGTGATCCACCCACCTTGGCCTCCCAAAGTGCTGGGATTATAGGTGTGAGCCACCATGCCCGGCCAGGTGACCTATTTTTTTATCCCCTGATAGCAAAAAACTTGTGAGCCATCCCTGACAAAAATGTCTTTATGAAAGATCCAGGCAACCTGGCTCATACCTGTAATGATAGCTACATAATACATTGAGGTTGAAGAATTTCTTCAGGCCAGAATTTCAAGACCAGCCTGTATTACGTAAAAAGACTTCATCTCTAAAACAAGTACCTTCAAAAGAGCTTTGAGATCCAGGGATGGAGTTGTCAAACCCTCCTAAAGCCCAAGATTGAGGAACGTTCTTTTTAGGAGACAGGCTTCTATTAAGGTGGCAAACTACAGAACCTCTGTTCTTGGCTATAGACCAAAAAATAACCAACCCAACTTGCTCCCACTGAGAATTCTGAACTTACCCTATAACCATTCCAAACCCCTCCCAGTCAAAACCTGGGAGAGCTTCTGCTCTCCCAGAGGCCTGGAGGAAAACACCCATTTGTAGCCATACAGTTTAACATTTTACTTCTAGCTCCAAGCCACAGTTCATGGCCAATTGTGCTGAAGTAGAATCCCACACAGTGACCTGGGAAGATGCTCTCTGGTACTCAGTGAAAGGCATCCTCATCCACATCGTGACGGAAGGCCCACCATATGCAGACCAGACTGCAACAACTTCCCCTAGTGTCTGCTCTGCAGATGAATGTCCTGAAGGATATTCAGTGTGTCCAATAATAAAATGGGAATTACAACTACCCAAGCCTTTTGTAACAAGCCAACTAAAGGTAAATCCTCTGTAGACGCAGCAGCCTTGTGACCAATCTACCACCTCTGCCTATTACAAATGAAGAGGTCATCCTATAAATATGGGATCTTTGCCTCTTGTAACCAGTTTATATAAACTTGAAGAGGTTTTCGTTCAATGAAATTTTCAAAAACCAATGCAAAGCAAAACTATATTGTGCCCATTGTCAATGTTTCCATTTTAACATAACCCTGGAAGTATGTAGCAGAAGAGTTAGGCAAAAATACATTGTTTAAAGCCATTGAAATTGAAGACAAGTAAGTAAAGAGTTGCTGTTTGCAGATCATATAATATTATATATTTTTAAAAAACCATAAACGGTAAATTTAAGGCCAGGCATGGTGGCTCATGTCCGTAATCCCAACACTTGGGGAGGCCAAGGCAGGCAGATCACCAGAGGTTAGGAATTCGGAACCAGCCTGGCCAATATGGTAAAACTTTGTTTCTACTGAAAACAGAAAAATTAGCCACGCATGGTGGCGGGCGCCTACAGTTCCAGCTACTCAAGAGTCTGAGGCAGGAGAATCACTTGAACCTGGGAGGCAGAGGTTGCAGGGAGGCAGAGGTTGCAGTGAGCCAAGATCACGCCACTGCACTCCAGCTTGGGCAACAGAGTAAGACTCCATCTCAAAGAAAAAGAATATATTTTAGCCTAAAATATTAACTCCATGCTTCAGAAAGATAAATTTTCTTGTTTCACCTAAGTTGTACCTTAAGAAATGCAATGAGATAGACAACAACATAAAAATAGTGGGGACTTTTATACGTTACTTACAGCATTACACAGGTCATCATGAGAGAAAGTCAAACAAACAAACAAACAAAAATCAATGAGCTTAAACTATAACTTAGAACAAATGGACTTAACAGATCTTTACAGAATATTCTACCCAGCAACTGCAGAATATATATTTTTTTCATCAGCACATAAAACATTCTTCAAGATAGACCATACGATAGGTCACAAGACAAGTCCGAATTTTTTTTTTTTTTTTTGTAACAGCGTCTCACTCCGTCACTAAGGCTGGAGTGCAATGGTGCAATTTTAGCTCACAGCAACCTCTGCCTCCCAGGTTCAAGGGATTCTGCTGCCTCAGCCTTCCAAGTAGCTGGGATTACAGGCACATGCCGCCATGCGTGCCTGCTTTGTATTTTTAGTAGAGATGGGGTTTCACCATATTGGCCAGGCTGGTTTTGAACTTCTGACCTCAGGTTATCTGCCTGCCTTGGCCTCCCAAAGTACTGGGATTAAAGCGTGAGCCACCATGCCCAGCCCCTGAATAAATTTAACAACATCAAAATTTTATCAAGTACTGTCTTAGACCGCAGTGGAATAAAATTAGAAATCAATTCCAATAGGAACACTCAAAACCATACAAATACCTGAAAATTAAATAACCTGCTCCTGAAAGACTGTTGCATCCACAATGAAATCAAGATGGAAATTAAAGAACTCTTTAAACTGAATAATAGTGACACAACATATTAAAACCTCTGGGATACAGCAAAAGCGGTGCTAAGAGGAAAGTTCATAGCATTAAATACACACATCAAAAAGTTCAAAACACCACAGTAAACAACCTAAGATTACACCTCAAGGAACAAGAGAAACAAGAAACAAACCCAGCAGAAAAAAAAAAAAAAAAAAAAAATCAGAGCAGAACTAAATAAAATTGAAACTTAAAAAATATAAAAGATAAATAAAACAATAAACTAGTTATTTTGAAAAGATAAACCAAATTGATAGACTATTGGTGAGATTAACCCAGAAAAGCAGAAGGAAGATCCAAATATGCTCAATAAGAAATAAAAGATCATTCTGAGTTTTTGGCCAGGCGCGATGGCTCAAGCCTGTAATCCCAGCACTTTGGGAGGCCGAGAAGGGCAGATCACGAGGTCAGAAGATTGAGACCATCCTGGCTAACACGGTGAAACCCCATCTCTACTAAAATATACAAAAAACTAGCCAGGTGTGGTGACCAGCGCCTCTAGTCCCAGCTACTCGGGAGGCTGAGGCAGGAGAATGGTGTAAACCCGGGAGGCGGAGCTTGCAGTGAGCCAAGATCCGGCCATTGCATTCCAGCCTGGGCGAGAGAGCCAGACTCCATCTCAAAAAAAAAAATAAAAAGAAAGAAATAAAAGATCATTCAAAGCTACTATGAATACCTTTACATGCTCAAACTAGAAAACCTAGAGGAATTCCATAAATTCCTGGAAATATACAACCCTCCTAAATTAAACCAGGAAGAAATAAAAACTCTGAACGGACCAATAACAAGTAGCAAGATTAAACTAGTAATAAAAAATTGCCGCTGGGTGCAGTGGCTCATGCCTGTAATCCTAGCACTTTGGTAGGATGAGGCGGGTGGATCACTTGAAGTCAGTCTGCTAGGGATGCAGAGATGATTTAACATAGGTAAGTCAATACACGTTATCCACCAAATAAACAGAATTAAAACCAAAAATTATATGATTATCTCAAAATACACAGAAAAATCATTTGGCAAAATCCAGCATCCCTTTATGATTAAAATCCTCAGCAAAATTGGGATAGAGGGAACATATTGTAAGGTCATAAAAGCCATCTATGACAGGCCAGGTGTGGTGGCTCACGCCTGTAATTCCAATAGTTTGAGAGGCAGAGGTGGGCGGATCACCTGAGGTCAGGAGTTTGAGATCAGCCTGGTCAACATGGTGAAACCTCATCTGTACAAAACTACAAAAATTAGCCAGGAATGATGGCGGGTGCCTGTGGTCCCAGCTACTGGGGAGGCTGAGTCCCAGAGGTGGAAATTGCAGTGAGCGGAGATTGTGCCGTTGCACTCCAGCCTGGGCGACAGAGCAAGACTCCGTATGGAAAAAAAAAAAAAACTATCTATGATAAACAGCCAACATTACACTGAATGGGAAAAAGTTGGAAGGATTTTTTCTGAGAACACAAGACAATAATGCCCACTCTCACCACTTCTATTCAACATAGTAATGGAAGTCTTAGCCAGAGCAATCAGAGTAAAGCAAAAAATAAACAGCATCTAAATTGGTAAAGAGGAAGTCAAACTGTCACTGCTTATCAATGATATAATTGTATAGCTGGGAAACCCTAAACACTCATCTAAAAAGCTTTTAGGGCTGGGTGCAGCGACTCAAGCCTGTAATCCCAGCAATTGGGGAGGTGGAGGCAGGTGGATCACCTGAGGTCAGGAGTCCAAGAGCAGCCTGGCCAACGTGGTAAAACCCCGTCTCTACCAATAATACAAAAATTAGCCAGGCGCGGTGGCAAGTGGGTGTAATCCCAGCTACTAGGGAGGCTGAGACAGGAGAATCACTTGAACCCAGGAGGCAGAGGTTGCAGTGAGCTGAGATCATGCTACTGCACTCCAGCCTGGGCGACAGAGTAAGACTTGTCTCAAAAAGAAAAAAAAAGAAAAGAAAAGAAAAGAAAAAAAAGCTTTTTGATCTGATACGTAAATTCAGTAAAATTTCAGGATACAAAATCAATGTGCACAGATTAGTGGCACTGGTGTACACTAACAGTGACCAAACTAGGACTTAAATTAAGAACTCAACTCATTTAAAAATAGCTGCAAAAAAAATAATAATTAGGAATATGTCTAACCAAGGTGGTGAAAGATCTCTACAAGAAAAATTACAAAATGTTGCTAAAAGAAATCACAGACAATGGAAACAAATGGAAACATATTTCATGCTTATGGATGGGTAGCAATCCTATTGCAACAATGATAAACCTACCAAAAGCAATCTGCAAATTCAATGTAATTTCCATCAAAATAGCATTATTATTCTTCACAGAAGTAAAAAAAATCCTAAAATTTATATAAAATAAAAAGAGAGCCTCCATAGTTAAAGCAAGAAGAAAAAAATAACCCAACAAAACCAAAAACACACACACACACAAATCTGAAGGCATCACATTATCTGACTTCGAACTATACTACAAGGGTATAGTTACCAAAACAGCATTGTATGGGTATAAAAATAGACATTTAGACCAATGAAACAGAATAGCGAAACCAGAAATAAACCCAAATACTTACAGCCAACTGATCTTTGACAAAGTAAACAAAGATATAAAGTGGGGAAATAACACCCTATTCAATAAATGGTGCTGGCATAATTGGGAAGCCACATATTGAAGAATAAAACTGGGTCTTCGGCTGGGCACAGAGGGTCATAATACCTGTTATCCCAGCCTTTAGGGAGGTTGAGGTGGGTGGATCACGAGGTCAGGAGTTCAAGACCAGCCTGGCCAAGATGGTGAAACCCCGTCTCTACTAAAAATACAAAAAAAAATTTAGCTGGGTATGGTGGCGGGTGCCTGTAATACCAGCTACTCGGGAGGCTGAGGCAGAGAATTGCTTGAACCTGGGGGGCAGAGCTGAGATCACGCCACTGCACTCCAGCCTGGGCGACACAGCAAGACTCCGTTTCAAAAAAAAAAAAAAAAAAAAAAAAAAAAAAGATCTTCATCTCTCACCTTATAAAAAAATTAACTCGAGATGGATCAAATACCTTAATCTAAGACCTGAAACTACCCGAATTCTAAAGCATTGGAAAAACTCTTCTAGACATTGACTTGGGCAAAGAGTGCATGACCAAGAACCCCAAAGCAAATGCAACAAAAACAAAGACAGATGTGACTTAAACAATTCTCAAAAGAAAATATACAAATGGCCAATAACAACAAAAAATACTGAACATCACTGATGATTAATGATCAGGGAAATGCAAATCAAAACCACAATGTGATACCACCTTACTCTTGCAAGAATGACCATAATTGGCTGGTCATGGTGGCTGATGCCTGTAATCCCAGCACTTTGGGAGACCAAGGCTGGTGGATCACCTGAGGTCAGGAGTTCCAGAGGAGCCTGGCCAACATGGTAAAACCCCGCCTCTACTAAAAACACAAAATTAGCAGGGTGCGATGGCTTATGTCTGTAATCCCTGCTGCTCCGGAGGCTGAGGCTGGAGAATCGCTTGAACCCAGGAGGCGGAGGTTGCAGTGAGCCGAGATCGCACCACTGCACTCCAGTCTGGGCCAGAGAGCGAGATTCCATCTCAAAAACAAACAAACAAACATACAAACAGAAAAGACCATAATTAAAACATCAAAAAATGGACCAGGCACGGGTGGCTCATGCCTGTAATCACAGCAAACTCCCTCTCGGAAAAAAAAAAAAAGAAGAAAAAAGGGATAAAACCCCAAATATTGTGTGTCCTCACTTATGAGTGGGAGCTAAGCTATGAAGATACAAAGGCATAAAAATTATATAATGGGGCCAGGCGCGGTGGCTCAGGCTTGTAATCCCAGCATTCTGGGAGGCCGAGGCAGGCGATCACCTGAGGTCGGGAGTTCAAGACCAGCCTGACCAACATGGAGAAACCCTGTCTCTACTAAAAATACAAAATTAGCCGGGCATGGTGGCGCATCCTGTAATCCCAGCTACTCGGGAAGACTGAGGCAGGAGAATCGCTAGAACCTGGGAGGCGGAGGTGGCGGTGAGCCGAGATCGCGCCATTGTACTCTAGTCTGGGCAACAAGAGCGAAACTTCGTCTCAAAAAAAAAAAAAAAAAAATTAAAAAATTAAAAATTAAACAGAATTATATAATGGACTCTGGGCACACAGCGGGAAGGGTGGGAGAGGGAGTGAGGGATGAGAGACTACATATTGGATACAGTGCACACTGCTTGGGCGATTGGTGCACCTAAATCTCAGAAATCACCACAAAAGAACTTACCCATGTAACCAAATACTACCTGTACCCCAAAACTACTGAAATATAATAATTTAAGACAAAAATAAAACCCCCGAAACCCCATAAGTTGAAGTTTATATGCTTTGGCTTTTTTTTCCAGAAATGGTCTCACTCTGTCACCCAGAATGGAGAGCAGTGGCTTGATCAGGGCTCACTGCAGCCACAACCTCCTGGGCTCAGGCAGTCCTCCTACTTCAGTCCCTGAATAACTGGTACTACAGGTTCAGGCCACCATGCTAAATTAGCTGGGCGTGGTGGTGGGCGCTTGTAATCCCAGCTACTCGGGAGGCTGAGGCGGAAGAATCGCTCGAACCCAGGAAGGCGGAGGTTGCAGTGAGCTGAGATCAAGTCATTGCATTCTGGCCTGGCTGGCAGAGCAACATTTGTCTAAAAACAAAAAAAGATAAAAATAAAGATTGTTTCAAGTTAAAAAAAAAAAATCTAATAAAATAAAATAGAAAAAGTTAAAAAATTATAAGAGATTATAAGGCCGGGCGCCATGGCTCATGCCTGTAATCCCAGCACTTTGGGCGGCTGAGGTGGGCGGATTGCCTGAGGTCAGGAGTTTGAGACCAGCCTGGCCTCAACATGGTGAAACCCTGTTTCTACTAAAAAAACAAAAATTAGCCAGGCGTGGTGGCAAGCGCCTGTAATCCCAGCTTCTGGGGAGGCTGGGGCAGGAGAATTACTTGCACCCGGGAGGTGGAGCTTTCGCTGAGCTGAGATCGCGCCACTGCACTCCAGCCTGGGCGGCAGAGGGAGACTGTCACAAACAAACAAACAAACAAACAAACAAAAAAGAGATTATAAAATTTATGTGAAAGTTAGAGTGTTCAAAAATGACAAATTTGATGGATTTATTTATAAGATTTTACTAAAATTAGGTTTAGGGTTTTTTTTGTTTTATTTTTTGAGATGGCGTTTCACTCTTGTTGCCCAGGCTGGAGTGCAATGGCCCGATCTCAGCTCACTACAACCTCCACCTCCTGGGTTCAAATGATTCTCCTGCCTCAGCCTCCTGAGTAGCTGGGATTACAGGCGCCCATCACCACACCTGACTAATTTTTGTATTTTTAGTGGAGAAGCGGTTTCACTACGTCGACCAGGCTGGTCTTGAACTTCTGACCTCAGGTTATCTCCCCGCCTCGGCCACCCAAACTGATGCCATTAAAGGAGTAAGCCATCACGCCCGGTCTTCAGTATTGATAATACACTATTACTAAAGTAAAAATTGATTTACTGTTGAACAAAAATTTTATGTATTATTAACATGGCAGTAAACTATATTTGTTCACTTTTGAATACATTTAAAAAGAGAGTAAAGAAGAGAAAGAATTTTCCCATGCTCTGGGGTGGGCCTGGCTCAGCTCAGGGAGGAAGCCCTGCCTGGAAAGGCTGCAGCCTTTTGTTATCAGAAGCATCTGATAACATCTCCTGTCACTCAGGGCCCGAAGGGGCGGGGCCTTAAACATCATCCAATCAGGGACGCTGGGCTGGGACCGTCCAATCAGGCATGCAGCTGGAGCAGACAGGGCGACTTCCGGGATGTGGTCGGACCTTTGGCTCTCGCCGCAGCCGGAGGTCAAGGTGGGGTGCTTGCTGCTGTGTGTCTTCTCCTCCTAGAGGCCCAGCTTCTGTGGTCCTGTGACCTGCAGGTATTGGGAGATCCACAGCTAAGTCGCCAGGACCCCCTGGAAGCCTAGACATGGTGAGTGTGCCGGGTCCGACATCCGGAGAGAGTGGCCGGGGCTGGTTGGAACCGGCTGTGGCGGGACTCAGGCCTCCCCGCAGTCAGCTCCACAATCTGTGCCCGAAGTTCTCCTTGCCTAGCTCCACCTCAGTCCGCTTCAGCCATAAGATGGCGGCTGCGCTGACACCCGGCCCCCGGGCGTCCTGTCTCTAACCTGCGCTATAACTGTGCCCTGGCCTGGAGACCTCTTGGGGCAGCTCTGCACCCGCAGCGCGGAGTCTCTCCCATATGTGCAGGGACCATGGGAGGGTCGTCAGAGGAGAATCCTGACTCCGCGTGTGGGTTCATGAATGGGAAGAGGTTTGGTCCGTGAGGTTCCCAGCTCCTGTTTCCTCTTATTAAAAATTTACGGAAGTCAGCGCACAAATATAAAATAATTTATCCAAAGAGTGATTCCAAAATTGTAGAGCACCCAGCTGTGGGTTGTAGTTTATGGTCTATTGAAGGGATTTGACGGAAGAGTTTTATAAGGCGCATAATGAAGAAAACCAAATTCAATAATTGGTTAGGTACAGTTAGGTAGTTTCTTAGTTTGTACTATCAAGATGGAAATTTCTTGATTATGCAGTCAGAGATTAATTGGCAGTTTATAGTTTCTTAAGCCTGAATTTTTTTCCCCAATATAGTAATTTACAAAAAGTGCATTTGAATTAGTTTGTTTTTTTGAGACAAAGTCTCACTCTGTCGCCCAGGCTGGAGCGCAGTGGCACCGTCTGGGCTCACTGCAATCTCCGCCTACCAGGTTCACGTGGTTCTCCTGATTTAGCCTCCCAAGTAGCTGGGATTACAGACATGCGCCACCACGCCCCCTTAACTTTTTTTTTTTTTTTTTTTTTTTTTTGAGAAGGAATCTGGCTCTGTGGCCCAGGCTGGAGTGCAGTGGCGCCATCTCGGCTCACTGCAAGCTACGCCTCCCGGGTTCACGCCAGTCTCCAGACTCAGCCTCCTGAGTAGCTGGGACTACAGGCACCCGGCATCACGCCCGGCTAATTTTTCTATTTTTAATAGAGACAGGGTTTCACTGTGTTAGCCAGGATGGTCTCGATCTCCTGACCTCGTGTTTCACCCGCCTCGGCCTCCCAAAGTGCTGGGATTACAGGTGTAAGCCACCGCGCCTGGCCGGATTAGGTTTTTTAAAAGTAGAATTTAGGAACTAGAGCCTCTTCAGTCTAACTGCCTATTTGCACACCCCACAAGGAACTGCTGTTTCCTTGCATTTTTCACATGTGTCCCAAGCAGGGCCTCAAGTCTATCACCCATCCCCTATTTCTCAAGCCTGACTCTGGCGTGCAGTAAAATACTTAATTTCCTCTTCCTTCTGACATTCCCAAATGCCAGTTTCCCCTCCCTTATTCATATTATCAACTATTTGTCCTTTAGTGTACATTTTGATACCTGTTTTAATCATTTTTTTGACAAAGCATTTGATGGCACATTTAAAAAAAATTGTTTTCTGTTTGTAAATATTTTTTCTTCTGTTTTCCCTAGACACAGATATCAGAATGTTTTGGGGGTCAAGGTTTCCCTTTGGAAACTTTATAGGGAGATGTGTCCTCAGCTACCCTTCAATTTTTTCTTGGACCTGAGATTCAGTACTGTCTGGGGAAAAACCAGGATACCCGCCATGGCTATGTCTGCGAGAGTGTCTAGTGAATATCAGTTCCTGGGTCATTTTCTCCCCTAAGACAACCTGAGGTATGGAGTGGAGCCTCTTAAGAGAGCAGGTGAATGCCCTTTGACTGAGAGGCATCTTCTGGTGCGCTGTTTTTTTGGAAAGCTACCCCCTTGAGATACTAATATTGTCTTTACCCAACCCAGCTTCCATTTCTTGGAGACGCGTTGCTGTTCAGACAATCAGATGCTGGTAGTGAAGGGGAAACCAAAATAATTTTTGCCCCTGGATTCTCTTAGGGGACAGAAAAATAGTGATAGAAAAATGGTAAAAAGTTTGTGAAACAAAATAGCACTCCAAAGACAAAGAAAAAAAACTGATCCCAGTGAGATGGTGCAAGAACTTGCAAAGTGAAATATACCTGGGGCACTCACTGGGGCAGAGTTTGTTCAGAGTCTCCTGAGAGAATGATTATTGAGCACTTAAGTGAACAGGATGGGGTGGGAGAATCTCTAAAGTAATTGGATGGCCTGACTTGACACACGAGTCAGACATATCTGTACCTTGAAATGATTAAGTGATTTCTTCACTTATTTTGACCAGGTGTTTGTGTGTGTGTGTGTGTGTGTGTTTTTTTTTTTTTTTTTTTGACAGTGTTTTCCTCTGTCGCCCAGGCTGTAGTGCAGTGGTGCAATCTCTGCAGTGCTACTTTTTGTATTTTTAGTAGAGATGGGGGTTTGCCATGTTGGCCAGGCTGTTTGAGCTCAAAATTCTGACCTCAAGTAATCTGCCCACCTTGGCCTCCCAAAGTGCTGGAATTGCAGGTGTGAGCCACTGTGCCCGGCTGACCTCAGTTTTTTAACTGTAAATTGCATTTTATTAGTAGGGCTTGAAAGGTAAGAAAATATTTACAAAGGGCATAAAAAAGGCGAGTTTCAGAAAATAATACCTAATTATATATTGAAAATTCACATTCACCTTTTTCTCAGAGTGAATTTAGAAGTTTTCTCAGGTTTGTTTTGTTTTGTTTTGTTTTTTGTTGAAACAGAGTCTCACTCTGTCACCCAGGCTGGAGTGCAGTGGTGGGATCTCAGCTCACTGCAAACTCTGCCTCCCAGGTTCATGCCGTTCTCCTGCTTCACTCTCCCGAGTTGCTGGGACTACATGTGCCCACCACCATGCCCAGCTAATTTTTTTGTATTTTTAGCAGAGACGGGGTTTCACCTTGTTAGCCAGGGTGCTCTCGATCTCCTGACCTCATGATCCGCCTGCCTTGGCCCCCCAAAGTGCTGGGATTACAGGTGTAAACCACTGTGCCCAGCCTTCTGGTGTGTTTTTTATGGCTGAATGATTTCAAACAATTCCATCTAGCTTTTAGAATGTTAGCTACTGAGAAAAAAAAGAAGAAAAATTGTTCTTCCATTTCGGCTGTAGAGAATTAATATATTTCCACAAGCAAATGTGGTAGATAATTGGGGAGTTACATAGATTCGTGAAAACATCAGTTTCTTTTTTTGCAGGGTGAATTTGCTAAAGTAAATATCTTTGTTCTATATCCTGTTATTTCGATTTGTGAGTTTAATGCTAAATTTTATGTGATGAAACTTGGTACCTCCTAGAAGTGTTCCCATATAACTGTTTACCACATGATTTTTAATACAAAAAGTAAAATAATACTTTATTGTCCAAAAGAAATAAATACCTTTCTTTCTCTTACTGAGGTACAAAATACAAGCACCTTAAAATTTTCTTATATGTTTTTGGATCATTTTGCTGGATTTTTTCAAACACTTAGTTTCAAAAACTAAGTGAATGACTCTGACATGGTAATTAAAGCTTGAGCCCAATGACTGCAAACTGAGGTTAATTTTGAGCGAGCAAAAGGAGGTTATTAAAGGCCCAGTTAGTTCCTTCTGGAAAGCCTTTCCTGCAGATGTCCCAGCCTGCTTACCCCAGCGGTGGAAGAAGCCTCCATAGTGAGAGAAGCTACAGAGCCCTGCAAAGCTGGGGCCCCACAGGCAGGTGCAGTTAAGGTTAAGATAGAAAGGGTTTGGGAGTGTCTTACTGAAGATAAAATTGTTACTGTTTTGAGGCAGTTTTGAGAGGTTTAAAACCAGTTACATGTATGTTAAAAAAAAAAAAAAAATTGAATTCCAAAGGAGTATGGCAACAGGAGGAAGTACCAACTATAAGATCTTTAAGGATTGCAAAGATTAGGCAGAAAAGGGCTTTTTTTCCTAAGGATAAGAAAATAAGTTTAGAAAAAAGGTGAGGGGAATGTTTAAATGAAGGTTGAAATAATCAGGTTTTAGATCAGAGAATGTTTTACCCTGAAGTCAGTGTGTTCTTAGGAGGGATATAAAATGAGGTTGTATGGTGGCTCAGACTGAGCATAGCTCAGAGTTCAGGAGTCTGTGGGAAGAAAATAAACTTAAGTGAATTTTGATTAAGAAATATTTTATGTTGATCACTGAAGACAAATTCAGCTGCTTTTTTAATGAGAAAAAGAAGAAAATATGCGAGTGTTTTCCTGGCTGTGTATTAGGTAAGTAAAGAGAGCACCATCTAAGTCATAATGGGAAGGGTGTGTCTTTTCATAAAGTGTTCCTGGAGAACACAGAGGATAGAGAATTTTATTAATCACAGCTGTTTATTGTCTATGTGCTTCATCTTTTCCCACCTCTTTTCTTGGTTCTATACTTCCATTTGGCTTTTTGGGAGTTGTATATTTTATTTGAAACAGTAAATATAACTACAGTGTTCTGCTGAGTTCTGTGAGTAACTCTATCGGGTTACTGAATTTCAAAAAGGTTATGGGAGTCCCCAACTTTTAAACAGTAGGTCAGAAGCATAGATGAGCCCATGGAGTTTGTGACTGGCATCTGCAGTGAGGACAGTGTTGTGGGACTGAGCCCTGAATCAGGGTCTATGCTGACTCTGGGTGGTGTCAGAATTCAAGTGTTAGACAATGAGTTGATGTTGGAGAATTGTTGGTGTTCATCAAACTCTGCAGATTTGGTGCCAGAAGAAAAATAGCACAGACTTCTGGCCTGGAATGAAACTCTAGGTGTCTGGGAATGGGAGGCTCTGCTCTCCTCTACACAGGCTGTGACACTGCCCCTTGTTCTTTGATTTCAGATCTCCTCCCAGGGTGACAGAGGACTGAAAACTTAGAGATCTGATGACAAACCCCTTTTTGCGAAAGCTGCCAGCAGAGGATTTCCACCCACTCACAAACACTAGACATTGATGTGTCCACACCCCTCTCAGGACAAGGCACCACCCTCAGGAATTTTACCACAGCATTTTTGACCCTAGTGGTTTTTTTGGCCAAAAACCTACAAAAGTATCTACAAGTCTCCTGGCATATCTCTGTTTTCTGACACTGAATCTGCAGTAGCGACCTGTTTCTCCACCAGCCTAGGGTTGTCGACCACGTGTTCATAATCTTATCTCCCTGCACAGCCCCACCTGAGCCACTATCTATTGCACAGACCAGTCTGTCCACCTGCATTGCACTCTCTCTAACCCAGGGACTTTTTTTTCTTTTAACTTTTATTTTTGGTTGGTTCAGGGGTACACATGCAGGTTTGTTGTACAGCTAAAATTGTGTCATGGAAGTTTGGTGTGCAGATTATTTTGTCACTGCAGTACTAATCATAGCACTAAAAAGGTACTTTTTCTGACCCTTTTAGTTCTGCCACCCTCCATCCTCAACTAGGCCTCAGTGTCTTTTTTTCCCCTCTGTGTTCATTTGTTCTTGTTATTTAGCTCTTACTTATAAATAATAGCATGCATTTGGTTTTCTGTTTCTGCATCAGTTTTCTAAGAATAGTGATCTCCAGCTTCATTCCATGTTGCTGCAAAGGACATAATCTTTTTTTTTGTTTTTTTTTTTTTTTGTTTTGTTTTATGGCCACACAGGATTTCATGATTTCATGATGTTTATGTACCATTATTTGTTTGTTTGTTTTGAGATGGAGTCTCGCTATGTCACTCATGCTGGAGTACAGTGGCATGATCTCAGTTCACTGCAACCTCCACCTCCCAGGTTCAAGCAGTTCTTCTGCCACTGCCTCCCGAGTAACAAGGATTACAGGTGTGTGCCACAACACCCAGCTAATTTTTGTATTTTTAGTATAGATGGGGTTTTACCATGTAGGCCAGGCTGGTCTCAAACTCCTGACTTCCGATGATCCGTCGCCTTGGCCTCCCAAAGTGTTGGGATTACAAGTGTGAGCCATTGCACCTGGCCCATATTTTGTTTTTATTAAGTTTTTTGTGTCTTGTTATATTTGGAGACAGGGTCTCACTCTTTTTCTCAGACTGGAGTGCAGTGGTGTGGTCTTGGCTCACTGAAACCTCAACTTCTCAGGCTCAAGCTATCCGCTTCTACCTAAGCTTCCCAAGTAGCTAAGAATAAAGGCTTGTGCCACCATGCCTAGCTAATTTTCTTTTTGTATTTTTTTGTATTTTTTTTTTATAGATGGGATTTTGCCATGTTGTCCATGCCGGTCTCAAACTCCTGAGCTCAGGCAATCCACCTGGCTCGGCCCCCAAAGTGCTGGATTACAGGCATGTGCCATCATATAACCATACCATATTTTGTTTATCCAGTCTACCAGTGTGATAGGCATTTAGGCTGATTCCATGTCTTTGCTATTGTGAATAGTGCTGCGATGAACGTGATTGTGCATGTGTCTTTGTGATAGAATAATCTGTATATTTTTAGGTATATACCCAATTGTGAGGTTACTGGGTCAAATGGTAATTTTGTTTTTAGTTTAGTGAGGAATCACCACACTGCTTTTCACAATGGTTGAATTATGATAATGGCCATTCTCACTGGTTTGAGATGATTTCTTGTTGTGGTTTTCTTTTGCATTTCTGTAATGATTAGTGATGAGCATTTTTTTATATGCTTGTTAGCCACATGTTTGTCTTCTTTTGAAGACAAGCATCTTCTTAATGTTTTTATCTTTTAAGTGAGGTTTTTTTTTTTTCTTGTAAACTTGTTTTAGTTCCTAATGAATTCTGGATAGCAGACCTTTGTCAGAAGCATAGTTTGCAAGTATTTTCTATTATTCTGTAGGTTGTCACTTTACTGTGTTGATACTTTCCTTCGCTGTGAAAAAGATCATTAGTTTAATTAGGTCCCATTTGTCAATTTTTGCTTTTGTTGCAATTACTTTTGATATCTTCATTATCTTTGCCAGTTTCTATGTCTAGAATGGCACTTCTTACCTTCCAGGGTTTCTTTTTTTATATACATAATTTTTCAGATTAACATTTAAGTCTTTCATTTACCTTGAGTTGATTTTTTTATATGGTGTTATAAAAGGATCCAATTTCAATCTGCTACATAGTGGTAGCTAGTTGTTCCAGTACCATTTATTAAATAGGAAGTTCTTCCCACATTCCTGTTGTCACCTTTGTTGAAGATCAGATGGTTTTAGGTGTGTGGCATTATTTCTGGGCTCCCTATTCTGTTGCATTGGTCTATGAGTTTGTTTTTGTACCAGTACCATGTTGCTTGGTTTACTGTAGCCCTGTTGTATAGTTTGAAGTCAGGTAATGTAATGCCTCCAACTTTGTTGTTTTTGCTTACGATTGCCTTGGCTATTCAGGCTCTTTTTTGGTTCCGTGTGAATTTTAAAATTGTTTTTTTAGTTCTGTTAAAAAATATTTTGGTGGTTTGATTAAATTAGCATTACATCTGTAAATGTATTTCAGCAGTATGACCGTTTTATGATAGTGATCTTTTTTATTCATGAGCATAAAGTGGTTTTCCATTTGTTTGTATCATCTCTGGCTTCTTTAAGCATTGTTTTGTAATTCTTGTCATAGAGATCTTTTCCCTTTCTGGTTATCTGTATTTCTAGATATGTTATTCTTTTCTGTGGCAGTTGTGAATGGGGTTGTGTGTTTTCCATTCAGATTTGGCCTAGATGTTTTTGATATATAGGGTTGCTACTAATTTTTGTACATTTCTTTTGTATCCTGAGACTTTACTCAAGTTGTCAGTTTAAAGAGCTTTTCTGCTTAGAGTATATGGGTTTCCAGATGTAGAATCATGTTGTTTGCAAATAGGGATAGTTTGACTTTCTCTCTTTTTGTTTGGATGCCTTTTATTTTTATCTTTTGCCTGATTGCTGTGGCTAAGACTTCCAATTTTATGTTGAATAGGAGTGTTGAGAGAAGACGTCCTTGTCTTGTGCCAGTTATCAAGAAGGAATGCTTCCAGGTTTTGTCCATTCAGTATGTTGGCTGTGAGTTTGTCATAGATAACTTACTATTTTGACGTATGTACCTTCAATGCCTAGTTTGTTGAGGGTTTTTAACGTGAAAAATGTTAAATTTTATTGAAAGCCTTTTGTGCATCTATTGAGATAGTCTTGTGGTTTCTCTCTTTAATTCTGTTTATGTGATGAATCACATTTATTGATTTGTGTATGTTGAACAAACCTTGAATCCCCAAAATAAACCGTAGTTTATCACAGCGGGTTAGCTTTTTGATAAGCTGCTGGATTTGGTTTGCCAGTAGTTTGTTGACGATTTCTTTTTTTTTTTCTTTTTTTGAGATGGAGTCTTGCTGTGTCACCCAGGCCGGAGTGCAGTGGTGTGATCTTGGCTCACTGCAACTTCTGCCTCCCAGGTTCAAGTGATTCCCCTGTCTCAGCCTCTTGAGTAGCTGGGCTTACAGTTGTGTGGTACCATACCCAGCTAATTTTTTTGTGTTTTTAGAAGTGATGGGGTTTAATCGTGTTGGCCAGGCTGGTCTTGAACTCCTGACCTCAGGTAATCAGCCCATGTTGGCCTCCCAAAGTGCTGGGATTACAGGTGTGAGCCACCAGGCCCAGCCGTTTGTTGAAGATTTTGGCATCAATGTTCATCAAGGATATTGGCCTGAAGTTGCCTTTTTTTTTTTTTTTTTTTTTCTCTGTTAGGTTTTGGTATCAGAATGATGCTGTTCTTACACAATGAGTTGGAGAGGAGTTTCTTCTTTTTAATTTTTTGATTTTGTTTTAGTAGAAATAATTTAATCTTTTGAAATTGTTTTAGTAGAAATAATATCAGCTTCCATTTGTACATCTGGTAGAATTCAGCTGTGAATATGTCTGGTCCTGAGCTTCATTTGATCGGTAGGTTATTTATTACTCTTTCAGTTTTTTGAGCTTATCTATCTATTTAGGGCTTTGATGTTTTTGTGTGTATTTGGTCTTGGGAGGATGTATTTGTTCCAGAATTTTTTCATTTCTTCTAGAGTTTTGTTTTGTTTTTTTTTATGTGCATAGTATGTTCATACAGACTTCAGTATATATATATATTTTTTATTTTATATTTGCTTACGTGCATAGTATATTCATAGACTTCAGTATATTTTTGTGGGGTCAGTGGTAATGTATCTTTTTCTCATTTCTAATTGTGTTTATTTGTATCTTCTTCATTAATCTAGCTAGTAGTTTATTTACCTTTTTTTAAAAAAATAGATTGAATGCCTGGATTTCTTGATCTTTTGTAGTTTTTCATGTCTAAATCTCCTTCAGTTCAGATCTGATTTTGGTTATTTCTTGTCTTTTGCTAGCTTAGCGGCTGATTTGCTTTTGCTGCTCTCAGTCTTTTGTTTATGTTGTCAGGTTGTTAAACTGAGATCTAACTTTTTGATGTGAGGATTTAATGCTATAAATTTTTGTTGTAATACTGCCTTAGCTGTATTGCAGGGATTCTGGTATGTTGTATTTTTGTTCTTATTTGTTTCAAAAGACTTCTTGGTTTCTGCTTTAATTTCATTATTTACCAAAAGGTTATTCAAGTGTAGGCCATTTAATTTTTATTTAATTGTATGGTTTCCAGTTGTTTTATTGGTATTGAATTATATTTTTCTTAAGCTATAGTCTGTGTGTGTGGTTTGCATCATTTTGGGATTTTTGAATTTGCTGAGAATGGTTTTATTTCTGATTGTGTGGTCAATTTTAGAGTATGTGCCACGTGGTAATGAGAAGAATGTGTATTATGGTATTTTTAGATGAAGAGTTCTGTAGATGTCTATTAGGACTATTTGGTCAAGTGTTGAGTTCAGGTCCTAATATTGTTGTTAATTTTTTTCTTCAGTGATCTGTCCGTTAGTGCCTGTGAGATGTAGTCTCTGATTATTACTGTGTCAGATTCTAAGTCTCTTCATAGGTCTCTAAGAACTTGCTTTATTCATGTGAACCCATGGATTTTTTTTATAACACCTTTCTCTCTTCTGCTTTCCCCCCCATAAACGTCCTTTCAAGTGCACACAGTGTGCAAAATTCAGATGTCCAAGAGTTCAAGAACTTGTCCAGAGACCTGGCTGTTTTAAGAGAAAATATAAATTTGCAACAAGAGGCTTTATTCTCATATGTGAAAATAAGGGAGGATAACTTGCTGATTTTTAAAAAAAGGTTTAGATTATGTGTATATATTTCTTCTGCTTTTTGAAATATATGTAAATCATATTAACAATGAAACAAACCTTTTGTCATTCTTTTTGACTCAGAATTGTCTTTATTTGGGACCTGAGATTCATTGCTTTCTTTTTGTCTTGGCAAAAGATTATTTTTTTTTTATCTTTAGTCTTTAAACTAGACACAGATTTGTTCAGAGTAAACTTCATTTCAAGAGCATTAAAAAGTTGAGCACGAAGATCAGAATAAATTTAGCAATACAGAATAATATAGACTAAAAGATACTGAGTAAGTTCTTTGGCAGAAACCTGATTATCCAAGATGATTATTTGCAGGCTGACATACTTACACTGCAAAAGCCAGAAGAGTTCAGTGTATAAACTGAACAGTGGAGTCTGTTGTACTTGGGTTACTTCAGTACAGTTAGTGCAGTTATGTGTAGTGTTTGTAGACAACTTGCATTCATATAAATTAAACAGTATTTTTCTACAATAGTATGAATATAAGGCCACAATGTTTACTTTGAATTCCTTAGTTATTTTAATATTGTTATTCATACTTTTGAAAATAGTGTTTTAACTGAATTATAGTTCAGATAATTTTTTAAAATCTTTACATACCTAATATGACAAGTACATGGCTAACACGGCGAAACCCCATCTCTAAAGCTACTCGGGATTAGCTTGCAGTGAGCTGAGATCTGGCCACTGCATATGTCTAAATCTTACATACCTTATCCATAAAATTAGTCATATATTTAATCTTTATCCAGAAATTTACCATTAAATTGTTACAGTAGATATTAGTCTGACATGCTTATTAATTTATCCAATAATAATAATTATAGGTAAGCATAATTTTAGTGTCATATTTTACCAAATTAGTATGCTGCTATTACGGAACAAATAAAGACAGGTGATATGGCTACCCAAAATCCATAATAGCTCTCCAGTTAGCTATGTTGCAAGCTCTAATATATTCTACTATATTAACACAGATTTCAATGTTTTATAAAAAAGTGCTGGTGGAAGCTGTCAGATATATTCCAATGTAGATCTCACATTCAATGGTTAGGAAATAAGAGAGCAGCAGAGATGGAAGATAAATCTTTTAAAATTCTGCTGAGAACTGGGCATGGTGGCTCATGCCTCTAATCCCAGGACTTTGGGAGGCCAAGGTGGGTGAATCACCTGAGGTCAGGAGTTTGAGACCAGCCTGGACAACATAGTGAAAACTTGTCTCTACCAAAAATACAAAATTAGCCGGGTGTGGTGGCACATGCCTGTAGTCCCAGCTATTTGTGAGGCAAAGGTTGCAGTGAGCCAAGATCACACCATTGCACTCCAACCTGGGCAACAAGAATGAAACTCCATCTCAAAAAAAAAAAAAAAAAAAAAAAATTCTGCTGAGAATATGCCCCCTTTATTCAATAATGCTCATGTTTCTCTTGCTGAGAGTAGCTATGCACTTCGGTTGTTTGGAGAGAAATTCTTGTTAGGGAGGTATTTTCTGGCTGACTTGATCAATTTTATATCCAATCTCAGTTTTTTCTTAAGACATTTTAACTTTTTTCTCTCAATATAATTTTTCTCAGAACAAGAGCTGTTTTTTCTCTCGAATGCATTGCGTGTCTGTTTCAGAAACCCTATTAGTATCCAATGGTATCTGTGAAAGATGTGGGCTGTCACAGTGAGAACTCTGAGAGCTATCTCTATCTGGAGTCATGCTAAAACCCAGCAGTATTTTTTCATGTCACCATTATAAAAAAAAAACTCAGGCTGAAACACTGCTCCTTTTTCTATTATTGTGAAGGTGCAATTCTACCCAGGAGGTCTGCAGACTCTCCTCCTGCTGCTCAGGCTTCACTCTCTGATGTGGCACCGGAGTGCTGCTGTGGCAATTGGGATTCAACTAAGATGTGAGTTTCCAACTGTGAGCCCTGTGCTGTGGGCCGTGCCTCAGTGGCAGATGGTAGGGGTCAAGAGAATACACTAGCCACCAGGAGAGGGAAACAGGAGTGCTCAAGCCCAATGCTCGGGAAGTAGAGAGCTATTACTTTAAAATTTAAATAGCCAAAAAGATAGCACCCGAATCAACAATTTTTGTAGAAGAGTCAAAGCCTACCTTCACCAGACACTGGGGTTCAAGTTGCACAACTACCTCCAGTCATGAAGATGTGAAAAGTTTATTTTTTCATTGATTATAACCATTTAGCATACATGGATGGCCTTCCCAACTACCAGGTGAATTTAGGATGAACTATGTGTGACATGGTGCTGTAAATTCTACTTGTAGATGAATTATGGTGATTGTCTTTCTGTCTTTGCAATCTCTTGAGCAAATTGACTGTAATGCATGTCACATTCACATGTAATTGTATCATAAAACAGTTTTCTTTCTGTTCTGTTATTGTGGAGTTCCTTTGGGGCTAAAGAAAATTTTGCTTTTAATTATATTTTCCAAACCCAGTCTAGAATTACCAGACATAATGTAAACACATAAGGTACCAACTAAGCTTTACTCTAGATGGGCCTTTTTGGCTTCCAGTCAGTTCACAATTGTGCAGTGAAGTGCATGCTGTCCCCTAAATATGCAGGTGGAATTGTGTCTCTGCCTACTTGGTATCTATCATCCTCTACAGTCACTTTTAGAGAGGCTAGACCAGATGTCTACAAACTTCGTAGGTCAGATATTAACCATTTTACCTCTTCTGATGACTTGTGTCTTCAGACTTGAAACTGATTCAGTGACCATCTGTCACCGAAACCCAATCAGTAAAATATGTGCATTGAGTAGACCTGTAGACATGAGAATCTCCATTTCTCCCTCCTTCCTCATGCTAAAATGCCCACAAATGTTCAGGTAACATTTACCTTGAATATTGCTGCTACTTTACCCATGCAGGGCCTGAATTTGCAGCTCCAAATTCTAAATCTAGGTCTTGAGAATTGAGACGGAAAAAACAAGTTTTTATCTGAGGAATGCAAGTCCTTTTAGGTATCAAACTCAGAGAGACATTAAAATGAGAGCACAGTCATGTTTCTCTCCCTTTGTTTTCAGCTATATATCTCTTGAAACTGTTCACTGTTGCCACAAGTAGCTATAAATTAAACTAATTCCACACTGGACACTACATTCCATATCCTTAACCTTGATGTATATCCAATCAATTATTAAAGTTATTTCTTTACATAAATAAGAATTTCTCACAACCAATTTTGTATCAGTGAGCACTCACTGTTCCTTTTTTTTTTTTTTTTTTTGCCTTTACAAATCCACTTGTAAGTGCTGCTAATCAAAGTGTAGGTTCCAGGCAACTTGAATATTTTGTCTCAAGTTAAAATCCTTAAGCTTGACCCAAATAAACTGTCTGCTTTTGTTCATGTCGTGTCAGCTTTTTAAGGTTAACTATTATTTAGAATGTTCTAGAGCAGCCTCTATGAGGGAATCTCTCCTTTGATTTCACTTTACTTGCTGTAACACCCAAAAATGCAGAGTGAGGTTGATTTCACCTAGAATTTGCAAATAAGGTCTGGCTGACCTCTGCCTGGGATTTACAAGGCAGGGCCGGACTTTGGATTTAGAATTTATAGAAAACCAACAGGAGGCATTTTCTGCATTGTGAGATATCAACATAGACATTTTGAATTCCTCTTTTGAGAGTGTGGCTTTTTGACCTTTTCACATCTTTTTCATTAACTTGCCATAGTTATGTGAGAGGCTCCAGGGGTAAATAGAATCTGATGGCAGAATCTGTAAGTGTAAACAAGCATCTTAAGGCCACAAAGTATCCAGAGCCACGACCACAACTATACCTACCTGTAAAATGTGATACTGGAGTAAAGTATTCTTGTCCTTCTACTTACCCAACAGCTAGCAAATCAGGACAGCTAGCAAATCAGGATGGATGACCCAGGTTCTGGAGTTCAACCAAGGCAGTTCCATTTTTTATTTAGAATCATCCTGAGTCTTCTGTGCCTGGCTTATCAGTGGACCATCAGCCCCAGGTCACTGGGAACCCTCTCACAATCACCTGTGAATCTTTGAGACATTTGAGAATGTCCAGAACAGAATTGTGTCAGGCTGACAAGAGTGATTAATTCTGCTTCTGTCCCAGTGTGAGAGAAATGAGTCATCCTGTGTTTGTTTTGCCCCTTACACAAGAAGTATCTTTGATTGGTACCCAGATGAGAGTTTTTCCAGTTCCCTGGTACTTGGGTAAAAAATCAGGAGGTCTGGAGGCTCAAACGGATAAACTAATTGCTTTCATTTCATATAGTCATTAAAAAAAATAGATGAAGCAGGCCAGGTGCAGTGGCTCATACCTGTAACCCCAGCACTTTGGGAAGCCAAGATGGGTGGATCATCTGAGATCAGGAGTTTGAGACCAGCCTGGCCAACATGGTGAAATCCTATCTCTACTAAAAATACCAAAAGTAGCTGGGTGTGGTGGCTCATGCCTGTAGGCTTGGCTACTTGCAAGGCTGAGGCAGGAGAATCTCTTGAACCTGGAAGTGGAGGCTGCAGTAAGCTGAGATCCCATCTTTGCACTCCAGCCTGGGCAACAAAGTGAGACTTCATCTCAAAAAACAGAAAAAGAAAAGAAAAATAGATGAAGCAGTCATGGTTCCTACCATCCTGGCAGTTTTAGCCTAGACTAGCAACTGGAAATATGGTTGAAATATACATCAGATGGTGGGTACAGTAAATAGACGTGTGCAAAAAATTGGGGCTTTATTTGGGCCACTTTCTTTATACTGTGGCTTCTGATGTCTACACCTGAACTTAGAAGAGTCGTCATTATTATTTGTATTTATTTTAGCCTGCTAAGAATACTTTTTTTTTTTTTTATTTGAGACAGAGTCTCGCTCTGTCTCCCAGGCTGTAGTCCAGTGGCGCGATCTCGGCTCACGGCAAGCTCCTCCTCCCGGGTTCATGCTATTCTCCTGCCTCAGCTTTCTGAGTCGCCGGGACCACAGGCGCCTGCCACCACGCCCAGCTAATTTTTTTTTTTTTTTTTTTTTTTTGTATTTTTAGTAGAGACAGGTTTCACCGTGTTAGTCAGGATGGTCTCGATTTCCTGACCTTGTGATCCACCCACCTCAGCCTCCCAAAGTGCTGGGATTCTAGGCGTGAGCCACCGCACCTGGCCAGAATACTTACTTTTCTTCTAAAAAAATTATTCTAGATAACCTTAAGGGATTTTTAAAAATTGCTTATTAGCATATAATATAAAATTTGCAGGGCACTGGCAAAAAAGATTAAAATTATACAAACTCAGACTTAGGTTTACTTAAGTAAGCTTTAAAAAAAATGAACTGACAATACCCCCCAGTGGCACAGAGAACTTAATTGTACATCGGCTCTACACTCTGCCCCAGCCCTGTTCATATTCACCCTTTTTAGAGTCCTTATTTATGTTTGGCTCTACCCTGGCGTCTTGCCTCACAGAACTGATTAGAAGAGATCAGAGTTTTGGGTCATGAATCCTGTTGCCTTTTTAGAGCTGCTGCTCAACATTTTCTGCAACCCAACAGATAAATGGGAAACATAAAATATGTATTATAGGATCTTACTTTTCAAATTTTTTATTAAAACCAGTGCTTGCAGAAACATTATTTAGCAACTTGTTTTCTGTTCCTGCAGATCTAGTAGTTGATTCACAAGTCCCAAGAAAGTAAGTATAAACACAATAAAAATTTATCTAAATTGCATTAAACTCTTTCCATCTGTATCTCTTTCATCTGTCTATATTTACCTTTTATTCTTTGCATTTTTTGAAAAAATCAATGACAGATCAACAGAAATAGAAATAAAAATGCTGGGTCCTTTAAAGCCTTGGAATTATTGAACACGTAGTATCGACTCACAGGGTGTTATTAGGATTAAACCACATAATGTGCTATCACAGTGCTCTGTAACATCCTATTGAGCACATAGTACCTGCTTAATAAACATTGCATTAGTACATGTGCACATGTTGTTTTCCAAATGCAGACTTACTCAGAAATTGCTACCTTCTGTTTTCTCTGTAATCTTTAGAGTCAGCAAAGAATATAATACTTTAGAATGAAGAATGATTGTCTTCATTTGTACCAGAAGTATTTGTGTTGTGACAAGAGTGCTGGGTTATCAGCCCAGGCTTCTAATGAGTGTCACCTGGCCATTTTGCAGAACTCTCTTTACTTGTGCCCTGTCCGTGGATTCTGTTTATTGTTCTGGTGGAAGCCACCATGTTATTTTAATTAAGTGGTTCATGTGACTCTAAGGTGAGGTCAGAATCAAGTATGAGGAATTCAAAATACATTCATGAGAGTTAAGTTCCATCTTTGCATTAAAGGGTGGTTCAAGAACCCGTTCTGTTTGGATTTGGTAGGGACAGGACAGCGTGGCCCATATTTCCAGTACTGTAGTGGAAATTGCTGGTGCCTGTGTCAGGGGATGGCTCCTGAGGACAAAATAAAAGTGTATTTTTATCTCTGTGGAGCTACTCATTGTTTCTCAATCTCTTCTCCTATAAAGGACAGAAATGGGTGGAGTTTCTCTGTCTTGGTTCTTCTGCCTGTGGATGTGGTGACAGCAGGTAGACCTGTGGTGCTGACACTTTTAAAGGCATGTTCTCAAGATGCAGGTATAATTTGCCCAGAGAATTTTATCTGAGAAATAATCCTAGAGAAGGAGGAGAAAGAGGAAAAAATGGCCTTTTTTTTTTTTTTTTTCAGCTAAATATGTCTCAGATCAAGATCTGTGTCCACTCTGCTTCCTCCAGGAAACAAGTTTGTTACTTGCAAACCTGTACTTCTCTACTTGTGTTTTTCCTCCCTAATGAGTTTGTCTTAACTACTTTAAAAAATTCTTACAATAATCAAAGTCTCTGAAAAATATATTTTTCTATATACCAGAGCCTTCTCTACATTATGGCTTCTTATATGCCATGCAGAAATCTCACTATGAATTTATAATCTGCAATATTAAAAATGTCCCTTTGTGGCTGTTGAACATGGGAAGGTGTAGATACTCCAAATTCCTGTTGGGGAAAACCTGGGGTTTTTAGTGAAGACAGAGAACATGTAATGTTGAGGTTTCATCTGTGTTCTTTATTATGTCTATGCAGTATAGGATTAAGAAAATACCCATTGAAGCAGTATGGTATTTATTACCCAGAAAATTATAAAAAATTTGATAGGAGATAACTGCTCTTTACAGTGCTAAAGAAAGACTATTTAAAATCACTATTAAAAATTACAGAACATGGGAGATACCTGTATCTTGAACTTTCCATAAAACTAATGTTTCCCTATGGTTAAATTCAGACTATAATTTACCTTTCAGGGGGCAGTATCTCAGCAGTAATGCTGTGTCCTTCTGGGTGCATCAGGACATTATAAAAGTTTGTTCTAGTGTAGTTGATGTTAATAAATCACTTAGTTGATAAGCTCTCTGATACATGTTTTACTATAGAATTAATTATTTTTCTCTTCATTGTTAAGTATCTTTATGCAGCTGATGTGAACAAACCACCACATTTAATCTGGCAGCTGCCCTTCTTTCTTAGGTTTCCTTTGCATTTGTCTGTTTTTGGAAAATGAAGGCTCTCATCTTTATTTACAAACCAGAAAAACACAGGGTCATTCAATTACTGGATATTTGACAAAATAGTCTTTTTGGGCCAAAAACATTGGCATACTGATGAGCTTGTTAAAAATTCAGCAACTCAGACTTTATCCCTGATCTTCTGAAAAAAAAAAAAATTCTGCAATAACAGGATCTCCAGCTTATTGTACACATAAAAATTTGAGTGATAGCTTCTAACTCAACTTGTCTATTCCATCTGAATAATATACAAAAGTATGTCCATCTGAAAAATACACACACAATTAATTTTTTTTTTTTTTTTTTTTTTTTTTTTGAGATAGAGTTTCACTCTTGTTGTCCAGGCTGGAGGGCAATGGTGCGATCTCAGCTCACCGCAACCTCCGCCTCCTGGATTCAAACGATTTTCCTGCCTCAGCCTCCCAAGTAGCTAGAATTACAAGCACAAAGCACCATGCCCAGCTAATTTTGTGTTTTTAGTAGGGACGGGGTTTCTCCATGTTGGTCAGACTGGTCTCAAACTCCCGACCTCAGGTGATCTGCCCGCCTCTGCCTCCCAAAGTGCTGGGATTACAGGCATGAGCTACCATGCCCGGCACACGATTAATTCTGTATGATGTAAATGTAGCACTCAAAATTGTACATGTTAGTGTTTATGGCCCTCAATTTTATACTTTATTGTCCAGAAAAATACACTATATACACTGGTGTTATGGATCTTATAACACTTTGTTTTCTCAGAGTTAGAGAATACATTAGAGAATATTTCTAGTTGAAAACTATTTTATTGAATTATTTCAGTCACTCTTAGAAGTCAGAACCAGCTCTGTTTACTCTCTCCATTTTACGTTGAGTCAAATTAAAAATTATGCCCATGACCACTTGGTAAATAAGTGTGTTTGTGTGTGTTTTCCAGGGATCATTGACATTTCGGGATGTGGCCATAGAATTCTCTGTGGAGGAGTGGCAATGCCTGGACACTGCACAGCAGAATTTATATAGGAATGTGATGTTAGAGAACTACAGAAACCTGGTCTTCCTGGGTGAGAATAACTTTAATACGCAATTCCTAGTATACGCGATAGGTTTCATTTTGCTGCGGACTTTATTGGCCTGAACAAAGGAGGTTGAATGCAGGAATAAAGACAAAGACGGCACCACACCATCCCCACACCTCCCCCCCCCCCCCAGGGGACTCCTTGCTTCTAGTGAACAAGGGCCATGAACTTCTATAGCTCTTCATATTTATTGAGTAAAGGAGATAGGGAGAAGGGGGAGGTTGTGGTCAGCTGCTTGACTTAGTGACTGTATTCTTTGAACAGTACTCTCCAGATGTTCCAGTAGTTAACCTCAAGGAGCATGGCACCAGGGAGTGACTGTCCTCAGTGTACCTTCTGGCGGCATGAGCAGAAGCAAGTTTGCCCACATTCTGCATTCATGACAAACAATTTGCCTCAGGGTTTCGGCTCCCAACAGCATTGCTCTTTTTTTTTTTTTTTTTTTTTTTGATTCATTCAAGTCCAGTGGAATGCTGAGTTGGTCACAGCCCTCAGGCTTTCGGCTCCCAACAGCATTGCTCTTTTGTATAATTTCTTTTTGGTAATTTATGCTTCAGATTTCTGTTTTCAAGAAAATCACAGGGAGTTTTCCATAGAGAAAAAAATTTCAAGATGTTTCATCTTGACCTGAACTTACCACATTCTTGAGCTCCTCTCTGTCCTTCACTTTAGATTAATGGTAATTTCAAAATTTTACTGGCATAAAATATTATTGCTCACACTTTAAAATCTAATTACCACCACCAATTTTTAATTCAGTAGTACCAGGTGATAAAAGTAAGAACCCACAAAATTAGAGTATTTTCTAAATATTTAGAAATTTCTGTTGTAATTTAGTATTTTGGGATAAATGTATTAGAATATTGTGTTAAATCCTCTTTACTGAGCACATTATTAAGTTGTTAATTGGAGAATATGAGCAAGAGGCATGTTACTTATTTTTAATAAAACAGGTATTGCTGTCCCTAAGCCAGACCTGATCATTTTTCTGGAGCAAGGAAAAGAGCCCTGGAATATGAAGAGACATGAGATGGCAGAAGAACCCCAGGTAGGTGAGAGTGAATACAACAGACAACGTGGATGACAGGTCCAAAGTCAAGAAGAAAGCAAGTCCCTAAAGTGATATGGGAAGCAGTGTTCCAAAAGAAATAGTTTCTGGAAAGCCTAATTTTTTTTTTATTTTTAAATTTTCTCTCACACAGGGGCATCTTCTCTCTTTTGCTTTTAAAATATCTAAGAATTCTTCTTTCCCTTCAGTAATCTTCCTTCAAGTTTACAGTGACAGCCAAAGTACTGTTCATGGCATACAAGAGAGTGTGCAATCTGAGTTTTTTCGTTTTTGTTTTTGTGGACACACAGATGTTTGCATAATTTTAAGACACTCCACGTTAGACTATCTTTTAAGTTCTCTTTTTCCATCATCTCTGAAATGTGTGAGAGTAGTGATTTCTGTATTATTGGGTGTTTTTTGTTCATTTTTCTGCACATTTCATCCTGTTTTTATTATAGTCTTGAAATATAGTTTGAAATTATAAAGTATGATGTCCTTCTGCTTTTTTCTTTTTCTTCAAGATTGCTTTGGCTATTCACAGTTTCTTGTAGTTTCATGTAAATTTTATGATTGTATTTTTCATTACTGTGAAAAAAAACCACTGGAATATTGATAGAAAGTTTATTGAATCTAGAGATCACTTTGGATAATATGGTGTTTTAGCGTTTATTCTTTGAATCGATAGAGAAAATGTATTTAAATTTATTTGTGTTTTCTTATTTTTCATTGATAAATCTTTCACTTGAAAAGTTTTTCAGTTCCTCGGTTAAATTTGTCCTCAGATATTTATTATTTTAGTGCTATTTTAAATAAGATTGTTTTCTTCCTCTATTTTATCAGATAGTTTAAGTGTATGGAATCATAACTTGTATGTTAATTTTATATTTTGCTAATTTACTGAGTGTATTTATTTGTTTTAAAAGGTTTTAATGTACTGTTTATGGTTTTTTTTTATAGAGAACATTGCATGATCTACAAGCAGCAATGTTTTACTTGTCTTCAATTTCAATGACTTTAAAAATTTTTTGACTAATTTTTCTTCCACATACATCAAGTGCTGTGTTAAAATAGAAGCTTTGACGATGGGCACAATATACTTTTGCGTTGGTGTCTCAATTTGAAGGAGCAAACACCTCAAAGTTTTGATAAACTGGTTTCAGAGGGTAAAAATCTTCCTTTCTTGGGCCCCCAGGGTGATAGAATGCCCTCTGGGTTTGTAGTAGAGCGGGGTTGTAGCTTGGTCACAAGGCTGCTGGCTCTGCACTAGGGTCAGCTTATCATAAAGGACTTGGGTAGTTGTAATTCCCATTTTACTTTTGGACACAGTAAATATCCTTCAGGACTTTGCTCAGTAGGATAGATGCTAGGGCAGGTTTCTGCAGTCAGGTCTGCATATGGTGGGCTTTATATTAGGATGTGGATTAGTATGGCTTGTACTGAGTACCAGAGAGGATTTCTGAGGTCACTGTGGGTTTCTACATAGGCAGAACTGGCGATGAACTGTGGCTTAGGAAGCTGGAACTGAGTCATGGAACTGTTATTGGGACCAAGGTCTGCAGGCCTGCCAGCTTGGCTCTAAATGGGTATCTCTCCAGGCTTCTGGAAGACCAAGACCTCTCACAGACTGTGGCTGGGAGAAGTTTGGGATGCTTACAGAGTAAGTTCAAAATTCTCAGTGGGATGGAGTTGGGTGGGACATTTTCTGGTCTGTAGTCAAGAGCAGGGGTCCTGTAGTTTGCCACCTAAATGAAAGCTTGCCTTCTGAAAAGGGTGCTCCTCAATCTTGGGCTCAGCAAAGTTTCACAATTCCCTCCCTGGATCTCAAAGCTCTCTTAAAGGCACTTATTTCCGAGATGGGGTCTCACTGCATAACCCAGGTTGGTCGTAATATTTTGGCCTGAAGCAATTCTCCAACCTTACTGTACCATGTAGCTGTCATTACAGATACTAACCATGATGCCTGGTTCTCTCATTAAGACATTTTTGTCATGGATGACTGACAAACTTTCTTGCTGTTGGGGGTTAAGCAAATAGGGCACCTTTTTCTTTTTGTCTGCTTCTAAGAGTGTAAATGCTTTATATCTGTCTATCTCTTACAATCTTTGTCTTTTTGTGGCTGACATTTCATTTTGCATAACGTTATCAAGATTTATCTTTATAATTGGTAGACTGTTTTCTGCTTTTTGAAAACTGAGTGATATTCCAGTATTTTTATATTTCAAATTGTATTTACTGAATGATTTGGTGACGGAAATTTGCATTGCCTTTACCTGTTAGCTTACAGTAATAATTATTGCTATGTAAATGACTCCTCATATGACCATACATGTTAAAGTATATATATATGGGTTGCATTCTATTTCATTAGTTTAATTTTCATCCTTATACCAGATTGTTTTAATTCTGTAGCTTTGTAACGTCTTTTGAAATCAGGAACTTTAATGCCTGCAGCATTCCTTTATTATTATTATTATTTTAAGATTGATGGGAACTTTATTGCCTTTGAGGTTCGATATAGTTTTGGGTTGCTGTTTCTGTTTCTTCAAAAATACAATGAGAAATTTGAAAAACATTTCATTAAATTTGTAGATTACATTGACCAGGATTGACCAGGATGAACATCTTTACAATATTAACTATTACAACCTTTACATAAGAGCGTGCTCGAGTGTTTTGTTAAATTCCTGTGTGTGTGTGTATATATATATATATATATGGTTTTTTTTTTTTTTTTTTTTGAGACGGAGTCTTGCTCTATCTCCAGGCTGGAGTGCAGTGGCACGATCTCGGCTCACTGCAACCTCTGCCTCCTGGGTTCAAGCGATTCCTTTGCCTCAGCCTCCTGAGTAGCTGGGACTACAGATGTGTGCCACCAAGCCTGGCTAGTTTTTCACATTTTAGTAGAGACAGGGTTTCACTATGTTGGTCAGAATGGTCTTGATCTCCTGACCTCGTGATCCACCTGCCTCGGCCTCCCAAAGTGCTGGGATAACAGACGTGAGCCACCATGCCTCACATTTGTTTTTTTTTTCCAGTTTCTGTCTATTATTGTTGTATACTTGCATTTGAGTTTAGTCATAGAAAATAATTCATAAAATTTCAGTTTTAAAAAATTTGGTAAGACTTCTTTTTTGGCCTAAGAGGTGGTCTATCAAGAAATATGTTGTATGAGCTATTGAGAAGGGTGTGTAACCTGATGTTGAGGAGTGCTCTCTATACCTCTGTCAGAAATATTTGTTTTATACCACCTTTAAGTAGTCTGTTTCCTTATTAATATTCTGTTTTGATTTTTTTTTTAATTATACTTTAAATTCTGGGGTACATGTGCAGAGCGTACAGGTTTGTTACATAGGTATGCACGTGCTCTGGTGGTTTGCTGTACCTATCAACCTGTTATCTACATTAGGTATTTTTCCTAATGTTATTCATCCACTAGCCTCCCACCCCACCACAGGCCCCGGTGTGTGATGTTCCCCTTCCTGTGTCCCTGTGTTGTCGTTGTTCAACTCCCACTTATGAGTGAGAACATGCTGTGTTTGGTTTTCTGTTCTTGTGTTAGTTTGCTGAGAATGATGGTTTCCAGCTTTATCCATGTCTCTGCAAAGGACATGAACTCATCCTTTTTTATGGCTGCATACTGTTACGTGGTGTGTATGTGCCACATTTTCTTTATCCAGTCTATTACTAATGGGCATTTGGGTGGGTTCCAAATCTTTGCTATTGTGAATAGTGCTGCAATAAACGTATGTGTGCATGTGTCTTTATAGTAGAATGATTTATAATTTTTTGGGTACCCAGTAATAGAATTGCTGAGTCAAATGGTATTTCTAGTTCTGGATCCTTGAGGAATTGCCACATTGTCTTCCACAATCGCTGAACTAATTTACACTCCAACCAACAGTGTAAAAGCATTCGTACTTCTCCACATCTTCTCGAGCATCTGTTATTTCCTGACTTTTTAATGATCACCATTCTAACTGGGATGAAATGGTATCTCATTGTGGTTTTCATTTGCATTTCTCTAATGACCCGTGATGATGAGCTTTTTTTCATATGTTTGTTGGCCACATAAATATCTTTTTTTGAGAAGTATCTGTTCATATCCTTTGCCCACTTTTTGATGTTTTTTTTTTTTTTTCTTGTAAATTTGTTTAAGTTCTTTATAGATCCTGGATATTAGCCCTTTGTCAGATGGATATATTGGAAAATTTTTCTCCCATTCTGTAGGTTGCCTGTTCACTCTGATAGTTTCTTTTGCTGTGCAGAAGCTCTTTAGTTTAATTAGGTCCCATTTGTCAATTTGGCTTTTGTTGCCATTGCTTTTGGTGTTTTAGTTATGAAGTCTTTGCCCATGCCTGTGTCCTGAATGGCGTTGTCCAGGTTTTCTTTTAGGGTTTTTATGGTTTGAGGTGTTACATTTAAGTCTGTAATCCATCTTGAGTTAATTTTTCTATAAGGTATAAGGAAGGGGTCCAGTTTCAGGTTTCTGAATATGGCTAGCCAGTTTTTTCAACACGATTTATTAAATAGGGAATTCTTTCCCCATTGCTTGTTTTTTTCAGGTTTGTCAAAGATCAGATGGTTGTAGATGTGTGATGTTATTTCTGAGGCCTCTGTTCTGTTCCATTGATCTGTATATCTGTTTTGATACCAGTACCATACTGTTTTGGTTACTGTAGCCTTGTAATATAGTTTGAAGTCAGGTAGCATGATGCCTCCAGCTTTGTTCTTTTTGCTTAGGATTGTCTTGGCTATATGAGCTTTTTTTCTGGTTCCATATTAAATTCAGTTTTTTCAAAATCTGTGAAGAAAGTTAGTGGTAGCTTGATGGGGATAGCATTGAATCTAGAAATCACTTTGGGCAGTATGGCCATTTTCACGATATCAGTTCTTCCTATCCATGAGCATGGAATGGTCTTCCATTTGTTTGTGTCCTCTCTTACTTTCTTGAGCAGTGGTTTGTAGTTGTCCCTGAAGAGGTCCTTCACATCCCTTGGTGGTTGTATTTCTAGGTATTTTATTCTCTTTGTAGCAATTGTGAATGGGAGCTCAGACATGATTTGACTCTCTATTTGACTCAGGCTCTCTCTCTATTATTGGTGTATAGGAATGCTTGTGATTTTTGCACATTGATTTTATATCCTGAGAGTTTGCTGAAGTTGCTTATCAGCTTAAAGAGATTTTGGGCTGAGACAATGGGGTTTTCTAAATATACAATCATGTCATTTGCAAACAGAGAGAATTTGGCTTCCTCTTTTCCTATTTGAATACCCATTATTTCTTTTTCTTGCCTGATTGCCCTCATGAGAACTTCTAATACTATGCTGAATGGGAGTGGTGAGATTTAATTTAACATCCAAGTTAAATTAATCCTCCTCACCACGGATACCCCCCTCACTTAGGTGTCCCTTGTTCACCATCCTCCATGAAATCAATATCCCGCACAAGAGTGCTACTCTCCTCGCTCCGGGCCCATAAATCGTGGGGGTAGCTATAATGAACTGTATCCGGCATCTGGTTGTTTACCTCAGGGCCATATAACTAAGATCGCCCACACGTTCCCCTTAAATAAGACATCTCGATGGATCACGGGTCTATCACCCTATTAACCAGTCACGGGAGCTCTCCATGCATTTGGTATCTTTTATCTCTGGTCTGCACGCGACCCCATCGCAGAAAGCTGGTCCCGCCACAACACGTCCCGCAGAACCTGTCTTTGATTCCTAGTCCATGCCATTATTAATCGCACCTACGTTCAATATCCTAGCCCCACATAAGTTTTACAAGGTGTTATTTAATTCATGCTTGTAGGACATACCAATAATTACCATGTAATCCATTTTCAATCACACTGCAAATAACGCAGGAAACTATCAACAACCCTCCCCACCCCCATCTCTGACTTCTTCTCCAAAAATTCACTCTTGCCAAACCCCAAAAACAAAAGCTTTCACACACCTAGCCAGAGATCGCGTTTTCATCTTTTAGGTGTGCACAACTTCAACTGCCATTTCCTCAACTAACACAACATTACTTCACTTTACCCCTCTTAACTTCATCCCACTCCTTCTCTTTCCTACTTCCTTGCTCTCATGCACTTGTTCACTACTAAATATGGGCCCTCATTGTCACAACCCGAAAGACAGCACCTCACAACTATACTTCTCTCCGTGCTTATGTAGCTTAATTCACCTAAAGCAAGACACTGAAAATGTCTAGACGGACTTGCACACCCCATGAGCAAATAGGTTTGGTCCTGGCCTTTCTATTAGCTCTTAGCAAGATTACACATGCAAGCATCCCTGCCCCAGTGAAGACACCCGAGAAATCACTACGATCATATGGAGTAAGTATCAAGCACGCACAATGCAGCTCAAGACACTTTGCTCAGCCACACCCCCACGGGAGACAGCAGTGACAAACCTTTAGCAATAAATGAAAGTTTAACTAAGCTATGCTACAATCTAGGGTTGGTCAATTTCGTGCCAGCCACCGCGGCCATACGATTAACCCAAGCTAATAAAAACCGGCGTAAAGGGTGTTTTAGATCTAGTCAAATAAAGCTAAACTCCATCTAAATTGTAAAACCTTAGCTGATGTAAAATAAACTACGAAAGTGGCTTTAAAATTTCTGAACACACAATAGCTAAGACTCAAACTGGGATTAGAGACCCCACTATGCTTAGCCCTAAACTTCAATAGTTAGAACAACAAAAGATTTATGGGTAGAGGTGACAAGCCTACCAAGCCTGGTGATAGCTGGTTATCCAAGATAGAATTTTAGTTCAACCTTAAGTTTACCTGTAGAACTACCCAATCCCCCTGTAAACTTAATTGTTAGTCTAAAGAGGGACAGCTCTTCAGACATCAGGAAAAAACCTTGTATAGAGAGTAAAAAATCTGACCTCCATAGTTGGCCCAAAAGCAGCCATCAATTAAGAAAGCGTTCAAGCTCAACATCAATTATATAAAAATTCCAAACACACACAACATCCTTAACACGGTGAAACCCCTCTACTAAAAAATACAAAAAAGCAGCCCAAGTGGCGGGCGCCTGTATTCACAATCATTAATATAAAAATTCCACTAAACTCCTTATTCCACATTGGATTAATCTATCATTTCATAGAAGCAACAATGCTAATATAAGTAACATGAACATTTTCTCCGCCGCATAAGCCTAAATCAGACTGAAAAACTTCACCGATGCTTAACAGCCTAACACTAACAAACAGAAACAAGTCAGTATTACTCACACTGTTAACCCGACACAGGCATGCTTTAAGGAAAGGTTAAAAAAAGTAAAAGGAACTCAGCAAACTTAACCCCGCCTGTTTACCAAAAACATCACCTCTAGCATTACCAGTATTAGAGGCACTGCCTGCCCGGTGACACATACTCAATGGCCGTGGTACCCTGACCGTGCAAAGGTAGCATAATCACTTGTTCCTTAAATGGGGACTCGCATGAATGGCATCACGAGGGTTCAACTGTCTCTTACTTTCAACCAGTGAAATTGACCTGTCCGTGAAGAGGCGGACATGAAACAATAAGACGAGAAGACCCTATGGAGCTTTAATTTATTAATGCAATCAAAACTATACAAATCCACAGACCCTTACCCCACCACACCTGCATTAAAAATTTTGGTTGGGGTGACCTCGGAGCATAACGAAACCTCCGAACAGCCTACGCTAAGACTACACAAGCCAAAGCAAACCAGCACCTGTAATTGACCCAATGACTTGACCAACGGAACAAGTTACCCTAGGGAAAACAGCGCAATCCTATTCCAGAGTCCATATCGACAATAGGGTTTACGACCTCTATGTTGGATCAGGACATCCTAATGGTGCAGCAGCTGTCAAGGGTTCGTTTGTTCAACGATTAAAGTCCTACGTGATCTGAATTCAGACCGGAGTAATCCAGGTTGGTTTCTATCTATTCTATATTTCTCCCTGTACGAAAGGACAAGAGAAATAAGGCCCACTTCATAAAGTGCCCTCATTCCATAGATGACCTAATCTCAATCTAACAAAATAACACCAACCCAACCCCAAAACAGGGTTTGTTAAGATGGCAGAGCCCGGCAATTGCATAAAACTTAAAACTTTACAATCAGAGGTTCAACTCCTCTTCTTAACACCATGTCAACAACAAATCTCCTACTCCTTATTATATCCGTAATGGCCGCCATAGCATTCCTCACACTCATTGAACGAAAATTACTGGGCCACATACAACTACGCAAAGGACCAAACACCATTGGCCCCTACGGGTTGCTACAACCTTTCGCTGACGCCATAAAACTATTCACGGAAGAACCCTTAAAACCTTCAACATCTACCACCATTCTCTACATTACCGCACCAGCCTTGGCCTTTTCCATTGCTCTTCTCCTATGAACTCCCCTTCCCATACCCCATCCACTAATTAACTTCAATCTAGGACTTTTATTTATTCTAGCCACATCTAGTCTAACTGTCTACTCCATTTTATGATCAGGATGGGCATCAAACTCAAACTATGCACTAATCGGAGCACTATGAGTTGTCGCCCAAACAATCTCATATGAAGTCACTCTTGCTATTATTCTCTTATCAGTCTTACTAATAAGCGGCTCATTTAATCTTCTCATACTTATCACAACACAAGAACACCTCTGACTCCTCCTACCATCATGACCCCTAGCCATAAAATGATTCACCTCCACATTAGCTGAAACAAACCGAGCTCCTTTCGACCTCATAGAAGGCAAATCGGAACTAGTCTCAGGCTTTAACATTGAATATGCCGCAGGCCCATTCACCCTGTTCTTCATGGCTGAGTACATAAATATCATTATAATAAATGCCCTAATAACCACAATCTTCCTAGGCACATTATACTCTATTAATTCCCCAGAACTATTTGCAACGTGCTTTACCACCAAAACACTTCTTCTAACCTCATTATTTTTATGAATCCGAACAGCATATCCTCGATTCCGCCATGATCAACTTATACACTTACTATGAAAAAAATTTCCTCCCACTTACACTAGCTCTTCTCATATGACATATCTCAACACCTGTTGCAATCTCCAGTATTCCTCCGCAAACCTAGAAATATGTCTGACAAAAGAGTTACTTTGATAGAGTAAATGATAGAGGCCCTAATCCTCTTATTTCTAGGATTATAGGTATCGAACCTACCCCTGAGAACCCAAATTTCTCCATGCTACCTACCACACTCCATCCTAAGTAAGGTCAGCTAAATAAGCTATTGGGCCCATACCCCGAAAATGTTGGTTATACCCTTCCCGTACTAATTAACCCACTAGCCCAACTTATTGTCTACCTCACCATAATCACAGGCACTCTCATTACAACGCTAAGCTCACACTGATTCCTCGCCTGAGCAGGCCTAGAAATAAATATACTAGCTTTCATCCCAATTCTAATCAAAAAAACAAACCCCCGTTCTACAGAAGCCGCTATTAAATATTTCCTGATACAATCCACCGCATCTATAATCCTCATAATAGCAATGATCTCCAACAACCTACTCTCCAGATGCTGAACCACAACAGACAACATCAACCAACTTTCATCTCTAGCCATAACAACAGCCCTAGCCATAAAATTAGGAATAGCCCCCTTCCACTTTTGAATCCCAGAAGTCACCCAAGGGACATCTTTAATTTCTGGTCTGCTCCTCCTCACATGACAAAAACTAGCTCCCATCTCAATTATATACCAAATACATTCTTCAACCAATACAGATATTCTCCTGACCCTCTCTACTCTATCTGTTATAATAGGCAGCTGAGGAGGCCTTAACCAAACACAACTACGCAAAATCATGGCATATTCTTCAATTACTCACACAGGCTGAATAATAACACTAACCTACAACCCAAATATCACAATCTATTACCTAACCATATACACTATTATGACAACTACCGCATTCCTAACTCTCAACCTAAACTCAAATACCACAACTCTTATACTATCCTGCACTTGAAACAAACTAACCTGACTAATACCATTAATATCAACCACCCTCCTATCCATGGGAGGCTTACCCCCACTAATCTGTTTCCTACCCAAATGAATTACCATTCAAGAACGTACAAAAAGCAATAACTTCATCATCCCCTCCATTATAATTACCATAACCCTACTCAACTTATACTTTTATATATGCCTAATTTATACCACCTCCATAACAATACTCCCTACATCCAACAATACAAAAATAAAATGACAATTCAAAAATACAAAACCCATACTCCTCATCCCCCCACTCATTATCCTCACCACCCTCCTCTTACCAATTTCTCCACTAACCCTAGTCATCCTCTAGAAATTTAGGTGAAGTAAGACCAAGGACCTTCAAAGCCCTCAGTAAATTAAACCACGCTTAATTTCTGAAATATATAAGGACTGCAGATTCTATTCCACATCAAATGAATGCAAATCAATTACTTTAATTAAGCTAAGCCCTTACTAGATTAATGGGACTCAAATCCATAAAATTTTAGTTAACAGCTAAATACTCTAACCACTGGCTTTAATCTACTTCTCCCGCCGCAGGGAAAAAAGGCGGGAGAAGCCCCAGCAGAAATTAACTGCTCCCTTGAATTTGCAATTCAACATGAAAATCACCTCGGAGCTGGTAAAAAGAGAACTTTAATCTCTGTCTTTAGGTTTACAGCCTAATGCTTACTCAGCCATTCTAACCCCCCTCCCCCACCTATGTTCGCCTACCGTTGGCTGTTCTCAACAAACCACAAAGATATTGGAACCCTTTACCTACTGTTCGGCACATGGGCGGGATCATAGGCACAGCTCGAAGCCTTCTTGTTCGAGCTGAAGCTGGGTCAACCAGGCAGCCTATTAGGCATCGACCATATCTACAATGTTATCGTTACAGCCCATGCGTTTGTCATAATGTTCTTTATAGTTATACCCATCATAATCGGAGGTTTCGGAAACTGATTAGTACCACTAATAATTGGTGCCCCCGACATGGCTTTCCCCCGCCTAAACAATATGAGTTTTTGACTTCTCCCCCCTTCCTTTCTACTGTTACTGGCATCTGCGGCAGTAGAAGCCAGTGCTGGGACAGGTTGAAGAGTTTATCCTCCTTTAGCAGGAAATTTCTACCACCCAGGAGCTTCCGTAGATCTAACTATCTTCTCACTTCACCTAGCAGGCATCTCCTCCATCCTAGGGGCTATAAACTTCATTACCACTATTATCAACATAAAACCCCCTGCAATATCTCAATATCAAACCCCCTTATTCATCTGGTCAGTGTTAATCACAGCCATCCTTTTACTCCTCTCTCTACCAGTACTAGCTGCCGGCATTACTATATTACTAACAGACCGTAATCTAAATACCACTTTCTTTGATCCTGCCGGGGGGGTGATCCTATCTTGTATCAACATCTATTCTGATTTTTCGGCCACCCCGAAGTCTATATCCTCATTCTACCTGGATTTGGGATAATCTCTCATATTGTGACATATTACTCCAGAAAAAAAGAGCCATTTGGCTACATAGGTATAGTTTGAGCTATAATGTCAATCGGGTTTTTAGGCTTTATTGTATGAGCCCATCATATATTTGCAGTAGGAATAGATAGACACACGAGCCTACTTCACTTCCGCCACTATAATTATTGCAATTCCCACTGGCATTAAAGTCTTCAGCTGACTTGCCACGCTTCACGGAGGCAATATCAAATGATCTCCCGCAATACTTTGAGCTCTAGGCTTTATTTTTCTCTTTACCATAGGGGGCTTAACGGTATCGTGTTAGCAAACTCATCATTAGACATTGTACTACACGATACGTACTATGTTGTTGCACACTTTCACTATGTACTATCGATAGGAGCTGTATTTGCTATCATAGGAGGCTTCATTCATTGATTCCCCTTATTTTCAGGCTATACTCTAGACCAAACTTATGCCAAAGCCCACTTCACCATCATATTTGTAGGTGTAAATTTAACCTTCTTCCCACAACATTTCCTCGCCGTATCCGGAATACCCCGACGCTACTCTGACTACCCCGATGCCTATACCAGATGAAATATCTCATCCATAGGCTCCTTCATTTCCCTAGTAGCAGTAATACTAATAATCTACATAACCTGAGAAGCCTTCGCCTCAAAACGTAAAGTCTCATTAATTGAACAGCCCTCTACCAACCTAGAGTGACTGCATGGTTGCCCTCCACCCTACCATACATTTGAAGAACCAACCTACATTAAACTAAACGAAAAAGGAAAGAATTGAACCTCCTAAACTGGTTTCAAGCCAGCCCTGTGACCTCCACAACTTTTTCAATAAGATATTAGAAAAACTATTTCATAGCTTTGTCAAAGCTAAATCATAGGTTAAACCCTATATATCTTGTATGGCTCACTCAAGTTCAACTAGGCCTACAAGATGCTATATCCCCTATCATAGAAGAAGAATTAATTGCTTTTCATGACCACACTTTTATAATTGTATCCTTAATTAGCTTTCTCGTCCTATATGCCCTGTCTTCAGCTCTCACAACAAAACTAACCAACACCAATATCACGGACGCCCAAGAAATAGAAACCATTTGAACCATCTTACCCGCAATCATTTTAATCTTAATTGCTCTTCCATCCCTGCACATCCTATATCTAACAGACGAGACCAACAACCCCTCTTTTACTATTAAATCAATTGGACACCAATGATACTGAACCTACGAATACAGATTACGGAGGATTAATCTTTAACTCTTATATACTCCCCCCATTGTTCTTAAACCCAAGAGACCTTCGACTTCTAGAAGTTGACAACCGAGTAGTTCTCCCAATTGAAGCCCCTGTCCGAATAATAATTACATCTCAAGACGTCCTACACTCATGAACAATTCCTACTCTAGGCCTAAAAACAGATGCAGTTCCTGGACGCCTGAATCAAACCACATTCACCGCTACACGACCAGGTGTATACTACGGACAATGCTCAGAAATCTGCGGTGCTAACCACAGCTTCATACCCATTGTCACAGAATTGATTCCACTAAAAATTTTTGAGATAGGGCCTGTATTTACCCTATAGACCCCCCCCCCCCACATCTCACTCCATAACTCTCTGCAAAATATTCTTATAATACACTGTACAGCTATCCTAGCATTAACCTTTTAAGTTAAAGATCGAGAGAAATACCCTCTCTGCAGTGAAATGCCTCAACTAGATACATCCGTATGGTTTACTATCATCATAACTATACTCCCCACACTATTTCTTATTATACAATTAAAACTACTAAACACAAACTACTACCCACCTCCCCACAAAAGAATCCCAATACATAAACCTACAATAACCCCTGACAATTGAAATGAACGAAAATCTATTTGCCCCATTTACCTCTCCAACAATCCTAGGCCAACCTGCTGCAGTACTCATCATTTTACTCCCCGCGCTACTATTTCCAACCTCCAAACACCTTATTAATAATCGACTAATTACCATCCAACAAAACCTAATCCAACTAACCCTAAAACAAATAATAATATCCCATAATACCAAAGGACAAACCTGGTCCCTAATACTAACATCTTTAATTATTTTTATCTCAATAACCAATCTTCTCGGACTTCTACCCTACTCATTTACACTCACCACCCAACTATCTATAAACCTAGCCATAGCAATTCCCCTATGAGCAGGGACAGTAATCATAGGCCTTCACTTCAAAACTAAAAGCTCTCTGGCCCACTTCCTACCACAAGGCACACCCACTCCCCTTATTCCTATACTAGTAATTATTGAAACAATCAGTCTATTTATGCAACCAGTTGCCCTAGCCGTACGCTTAACCGCCAGTATCACAGCTGGCCATCTACTAATGCACCTAATAGGAAGTGCTGCACTAACATTATCAACCATCAACCTCCCTATCACCTCACTAATCTATGCACTTCTAGTACTATTGACCATTCTAGAAATCGCAGTGGCCCTAATCCAAGCCTATGTCTTCACACTATTAATCATCCTTTATCTATGTGATAACACTTAATGACCCACCAATCTCATGCCTATCACATAGTTAAACCTAGCCCCTGACCACTAACAGGGGCTCTCTCAGCCCTGTTAACAACATCAGGCTTAATTATATGATTTCACTTTTACTCCACCACTCTACTAATGCTAGGCCTACTAACCAACGTGTTAACCATATACCAATGATGGCGTGACATTATTCGAGAAAGCACCTACCAAGGCCACCATACAATACCTGTCCAAAAAAGCCTTCGTTATGGAATAGTCCTTTTTATCATCTCAGAAATGCTCTTCTTCACCGGTTTCTTCTGAGCATTCTACCACTCGAGCCTTGCTCCCACCCCACACCAACAGGAATTACTCCCCTAAATCCCCTAGAAATGCCCCTTTTAAACACCTCTGTACTACTTGCATCAGGAGTTACAATCACCTGGGCCCACCACAGCCTAATAGAAAGTAATCGAAAACAAACAATCCAAGCTTTACTCATTACAATCCTACTAGGCATCTACTTCACCCTACTACAAATTTCAGAGTACTTTGAAGCGCCCTTCACTATTTCCGATGGTATCTATGGCTCAGCATTCTTTATCACCACAGGCTTCCATGGACTTCACGTCATCATCGGATCTACATTCCTTATTACCTGCCTTATCTGTCAACTATTATACCACTTCACATCAAACCACCATTTTGGATTCGAAGCCGCTGCTTGATATTGACACTTTGTAGATGTGGTCTGATTATTCCTTTATATCTCTATCTACTGATGAGGATCCTACTCTTTTAGTATAATTAGTACAGTTGACTTCCAATCAACTAGTTTCGATACTATTCGAAAAAGAGTAATTAACCTAGCATTAGCACTGACAATTAATACCCTTCTGACCCTCCTACTAATAATTATCATATTCTGACTACCCCAGCTGAACTCTTATGCAGTAAAAACCGATCCTTACGAATGTGGCTTTGACCCACCTAAACCCTGCCCGCATTCCCTTCTCCATAAAATTTTCTTAGTGCCATTACCTTCCTACTATTTGACCTAGAAATTGCCCTACTACTACCCCTACCATGCGCTCTCCAAACAACAGATCTTCCAACCATGCCTAAATCATCAATTACACTAATTATTGTCCTAACCCTAAGCCTAGCCTACGAATGAACTCAAAAAGGACTGGATTGAACTGAATTGGTAAGTAGTTTAAACAAAACAAATGATTTCGACTCGTTAGATTATGATAACCATACTAACCAAATGCCTTTCATCTATATAAGTGTTACACTAGCATTTATAAATCTCACTCCTAGGTATGTTAACCTATCGCTCACATCTAATATCCTCCCTATTATGCCTAGAAGGAATATTATCATCACTGTTTATTATAAGTACTCTTATAGCTTTAAACATGCACTCCTTACTAGCTAACATTATACCCATCGCCCTACTAGTATTTGCTGCTTGCGAAGCAGCAGTCGGTCTTGCCCTACTAATCTCAATCTCTAACACATATGGTCTAGACTATATCCACAACCTAAATTTACTTCATTGTTAAAAATAGTTATCCCCACAATTATACTACTTACCAACAACGTGATTTTTCCAAAAATAGCATAATCTGAATTAACCTTACCGTACATAGCCCTAACCATCAGTATTATCCCCTTATTATTTTTCAACCAAACCAGCAACAATCTCCTCAACTACTCAATCCATTTATCTTCCGACCCTCTAACGACACCTCTCCTAATATTAACTGCCTGACTCCTGCCCCTTATGATTACAGCAAGCCAATATCACTTACATAATGAATCCCCCTCACGAAAAAATTCTCTCTCTCCATGTTAATTTTCCTACAAATCTCTCTATTCTAACATTCATAGCCACAGAACTATTCATATTTTATATTCCATTCGAAACCAGTCTCATTCCTACCCTAATCATCATCATCCGATGAGGCAGCCAAGCAGAACGCCTTAACGCAGGCACATATTCCTATTCTATACACTAACTGGCTCTCTCCCCCTACTCATTATGTTAATCTATACGTATAATAGTTTGGGTTCACTAAACATCATGCTACTCACGCTCATGGCTCAAAAACTAACAACCACTTGATCCCACAATCTTACCTGACTAGCATGCATAATAGCCTTCATAGTAAAAATACCCCTGTACGCTTACACTTATGACTCCCCAAAGCCCATGTTGAAGCCCCCCCCATTGCTGGATCAATAGTCCTTGCCGCAGTGACTCCTAAAACTAGGTGGCTACGGCATGATACGACTCACCTCTAATCCTTAACCCTACAACAGAACATATAACCTACCCCTTCCTTATACTATCCCTATGGGGCATAATCATAACAAGCTCTACCTGTCTTCGACAGGGACAGACCTAAAATCACTCATCGCATACCTCCATAAGCCCCATAGCCCTAGTAATCATAGCCTCCCTCATTCACAACCCCCATAAGCTTCATTTGTGTGCAACTGTTTCTTATAATCACCCACGGACTCACCTCATCCATATATTTTGCCTAGCAAACTCAAACTATGAACTGAACCCACAGCCGCATTATACTACTTTCCCGAGGACTCCAAATACTATTTTCCATTAATAACCTTTTGATGATTTGCAGCAAACCTACCAACATCGCCCTACCCCCTACTATTAACCTTAGTAGGAGAACTCCTTGTAATAATAACCTCATTCTCCTGATCATACATCACCATTACGCTTACAGGACTTAATATGCTAATACAGCCCTCTACTCCTCTATATAATTTACCACAACACAACGTGGAATACTTACATATCACACTACTAATATAAAACCTTCCTTTACACGAGAAAACATACTAATATTCATACACCTTTCCCCTATTTATACTCCTGTCCCTTAACCCTAATGTTATTCTAGTTTTCACCTCCTGTAAAATATAGTTTAGCCAAAACATTAGATTGTGGATCTAACCATAGAGGCCTGCCACTTCTTTATTTACCGAGAAAAGCTAGCAAGGGCTGCTAACCCATGTCTCCGTTTTTAATAAATACGGCTTTCCCAAACTTTTGAAGGATTACAGTTTATCCATTGCCTTAGGAACCAAAAACATCGGTGCAACTCCAAATAAAAGTAACAACCATGTACACCTCCATTTACCCATAACAATCCTAACCACTCTAATTCTACCAATTGCTATTACCTTTATTAATCCCAACAAAAAGCACCTATACCCATACTACGGAAAAAACAACTATGATATATTCTTTTCACCATTAGCCATCTCCCCATAATCTTGTATATTCTCCTGGACCAAGAAGCAATTATCTCAAACTGACATTGAATAACTATCCCAAACATTAGAATTAACACTAAGCTTCAAATTTGATTACTTCTCCATAATAATTTATCCCAATTGCACTATTCATTACTTGATCTATATAATAAATTCATCACTATGAATAATATAAGTTCGGACCCAAACATTAATCAATTCGTCTTAAGTACTCATCTCAACATTTCTCTCATCACCATACTAATTTTAATCACTCGCCAACCAACCTCTTTCAACTTTATCATTGGCTTGAGAAAGGCATAAGGAATTATATCCTTCCTTATTAACTTAGCAGATGGTACGCTCGAATAGAAGCCAACACAGCCAAGCCACTCAGGCAATCTTATACAACCGTATTGGCGATAATCGGCTTTATCCAAAGCAATAACATGGTTCATAATACCAACATTTACAATCTCATGAAGACTTTCAACCAATGTTTATCCTAAAACCCCAACCCAAAACTTCTCCACTAATCAGAGTAATCTTCTGGCAGCAACAGGAAAATCAGGCCCAATTATGGTCTTCACACTCTTGACTACCTTCCACCATAGAATGCCCAACACCAGTCCTCAAAGCTCTTACTCCACTCAGCACGATAGTTTGTCGCCGGAGTATTCCTGCTCATCCGATCCACCCTCTAATAGAAAATAATACAATAAACCAAAGCCTTACATAGTGCCTGAGGAGCCATTACCACCATAATATCATAGCATTTTGGCGCCCTAACACACAAAAACGATATTAAAAAAATCGGTCAGCCTTTCCCACCTCAAGCCAACATGGGCCTCAAATAGTTTGCTAATCGCATCAACCAACCATACCTAGCGTTTCGTACATATCTGCACCATGCCTTCTTCAAAGTCTATACTTAATTCATCCTGCTCCTGGATCCAATATTTCATAACCCTAATCAACGAAACAAGACATTCGAAAATAGAGGGTTATTAAAAAACAACCCCTAACTTTCCAACCTCCCTATTTATTGGCAACATAAGCACGTGCAGGCATACCCTACCTCCACAGGCTTTCTACTGTCCAAAGGACCTCATGCATCAAA